>NC_134270.1:181833709-182142459 GCF_031893055.1 Leptodactylus fuscus | reverse complement strand
CGTCACTGGCTGCGGTGTATGTGTAGATATCCCGGGTACTCATTCACTTGCTGCGGTGTATGTGTAGATATCCCGGGTACTCCGTCACTGGCTGCGGTGTATGTGTAGATATCCCGGGTACTCCATCACTGGCTGCGGTGTATGTGTAGATATCCTGGGTACTCCGTCACTGGCTGCGGTGTATGTGTAGATATCCCAGGTACGCCGTCACTGGCTGCGGTGTATGTGTAGATATCCTGGGTACTCCGTCACTGGCTGCGGTGTATGTGTAGATATCCCGGGTACTCCGTCACTAGCTGCGGTGTATGTGTAGATATCCCGGGTACTCCGTCACTGGCTGCGGTGTATGTGTAGATATCCCGGGTACTCTGTCACTGGCTGCGGTGTATGTGTAGATATCCCGGGTACTCCGTCACTGGCTGCGGTGTATGTGTAGATATCCCGGGTACTCCGTCACTGGCTGCGGTGTATGTGTAGATATCCCGGGTACTCCGTCACTAGCTGCGGTGTATGTGTAGATATCCCGGGTACTCCGTCACTAGCTGCGGTGTATGTGTAGATATCCCGGGTACTCCGTCACTAGCTGCGGTGTATGTGTAGATATCCCGGGTACTCTGTCACTAGCTGCGGTGTATGTGTAGATATCCCGGGTACTCTGTCACTAGCTGCGGTGTATGTGTAGATATCCCGGGTACTCCGTCACTGGCTGCGGTGTATGTGTAGATATCCCGGGTACTCCGTCACTGGCTGCGGTGTATGTGTAGATATCACGGGTACTCCGTCACTGGCTGCGGTGTATGTGTAGATATCCCGGGTACTCCGTCACTAGCTGCGGTGTATGTGTAGATATCCCGGGTACTCCGTCACTGGCTGCGGTGTATGTGTAGATATCCCGGGTACTCCGTCACTGGCTGCGGTGTATGTGTAGATATCCCGGGTACTCCGTCACTGGCTGCGGTGTATGTGTAGATATCCCGGGTACTCCGTCACTGGCTGCGGTGTATGTGTAGATATCCCGGGTACTCCGTCACTGGCTGCGGTGTATGTGTAGATATCCCGGGTACTCCGTCACTGGCTGCGGTGTATGTGTAGATATCCCGGGTACTCTGTCACTGGCTGCGGTGTATGTGTAGATATCCCGGGTACTCTGTCACTGGCTGCGGTGTATGTGTAGATATCCCGGGTACTCCGTCACTGGCTGCGGTGTATGTGTAGATATCCCGGGTACTCCGTCACTGGCTGCGGTGTATGTGTAGATATCCTGGGTACTCTGTCACTGGCTGTGGTGTATGTGTAGATATCCCGGGTACTCCGTCACTGGCTGTGGTGTATGTGTAGATATCCCGGGTACTCCGTCACTGGCTGCGGTGTATGTGTAGATATCCCGGGTACTCCGTCACTGGCTGTGGTGTATGTGTAGATATCTCGGGTACTCCGTCACTGGCTGCGGTGTATGTGTAGATATCCCGGGTACTCCGTCACTGGCTGCGGTGTATGTGTAGATATCCCGGGTACTCCGTCACTGGCTGCGGTGTATGTGTAGATATCCCGGGTACTCCGTCACTGGCTGCGGTGTATGTGTAGATATCCCGGGTACTCCGTCACTAGCTGTGGTGTATGTATAGATATCACGGGTACTCTGTCACTAGCTGTGGTGTATGTGTAGATATCCCGGGTACTCTGTCACTAGCTGTGGTGTATGTGTAGATATCCCGGGTACTCTGTCACTGGCTGCGGTGTATGTGTAGATATCACGGGTACTCCGTCACTAGCTGCGGTGTATGTGTAGATATCCCGGGTACTCCGTCACTGGCTGCGGTGTATGTGTAGATATCCCGGGTACTCTGTCACTGGCTGCGGTGTATGTGTAGATATCCCGGGTACTCCGTCACTAGCTGTGGTGTATGTGTAGATATCCCGGGTACTCTGTCACTAGCTGTGGTGTATGTGTAGATATCACGGGTACTCTGTCACTAGCTGTGGTGTATGTGTAGATATCCCGGGTACTCTGTCACTAGCTGTGGTGTATGTGTAGATATCACGGGTACTCCGTCACTAGCTACAGTGTATGTATAGATATCCTGGGTACTCCATCACTGGCTGCGGTGTATGTGTAGATATCCCGGGTACTCTGTCACTGGCTGCGGTGTATGTGTAGATATCACGGGTACTCCGTCACTAGCTGCGGTGTATGTGTAGATATCCCGGGTACTCCGTCACTGGCTGCGGTGTATGTGTAGATATCCCGGGTACTCTGTCACTGGCTGCGGTGTATGTGTAGATATCCCGGGTACTCCGTCACTAGCTGTGGTGTATGTGTAGATATCCCGGGTACTCCGTCACTAGCTGTGGTGTATGTGTAGATATCCCGGGTACTCTGTCACTGGCTGCGGTGTATGTGTAGATATCCCGGGTACTCCGTCACTAGCTGTGGTGTATGTGTAGATATCACGGGTACTCTGTCACTGGCTGCGGTGTATGTGTAGATATCCCGGGTTCTCCGTCACTAGCTGTGGTGTATGTGTAGATATCACGGGTACTCCGTCACTGGCTGTGGTGTATGTGTAGATATCCCGGGTACTCCGTCACTGGCTGCGGTGTATGTGTAGATATCACGGGTACTCTGTCACTAGCTGTGGTGTATGTGTAGATATCCCGGGTACTCTGTCACTAGCTGTGGTGTATGTGTAGATATCATGGGTACTCCGTCACTAGCTGCAGTGTATGTGTAGATATCCCGGGTACTCTGTCACTGGCTGCGGTGTATGTGTAGATATCACGGGTACTCCGTCACTAGCTGCGGTGTATGTGTAGATATCCCGGGTACTCCGTCACTGGCTGTGGTGTATGTGTAGATATCCCGGGTACTCTGTCACTGGCTGCGGTGTATGTGTAGATATCCCGGGTACTCTGTCACTGGCTGCGGTGTATGTGTAGATATCCTGGGTACTCCGTCACTGTCTGCGGTGTATGTGTAGATATCCCGGGTACTCCGTCACTAGCTGTGGTGTATGTGTAGATATCCCGGGTACTCCGTCACTTGCTGTGGTGTATGTATAGATATCACGGGTACTCTGTCACTAGCTGTGGTGTATGTGTAGATATCCCGGGTACTCTGTCACTAGCTGCAGTGTATGTGTAGATATCCCGGGTACTCTGTCACTGGCTGCGGTGTATGTGTAGATATCACGGGTACTCCGTCACTAGCTGCGGTGTATGTGTAGATATCCCGGGTACTCTGTCACTAGCTGTGGTGTATGTGTAGATATCACGGGTACTCCGTCACTAGCTGCAGTGTATGTGTAGATATCCCGGGTACTCTGTCACTGGCTGCGGTGTATGTGTAGATATCCCGGGTACTCTGTCACTAGCTGCGGTGTATGTGTAGATATCCCGGGTACTCTGTCACTGGCTGCGGTGTATGTGTAGATATCCCGGGTACTCTGTCACTGGCTGCGGTGTATGTATAGATATCACGGGTACTCTGTCACTAGCTGCGGTGTATGTGTAGATATCCCGGGTACTCCGTCACTGGCTGCGGTGTATGTGTAGATATCCCGGGTACTCCGTCACTGGCTGCGGTGTATGTGTAGATATCCCGGGTACTCTGTCACTGGCTGCGGTGTATGTGTAGATATCCTGGGTACTCCGTCACTGTCTGCGGTGTATGTGTAGATATCCCGGGTACTCCGTCACTAGCTGTGGTGTATGTGTAGATATCCCGGGTACTCCGTCACTAGCTGTGGTGTATGTATAGATATCACGGGTACTCTGTCACTAGCTGTGGTGTATGTGTAGATATCCCGGGTACTCCGTCACTAGCTGTGGTGTATGTGTAGATATCACGGGTACTCCGTCACTAGCTGCAGTGTATGTGTAGATATCCCGGGTACTCTGTCACTGGCTGCGGTGTATGTGTAGATATCCCGGGTACTCTGTCACTAGCTGTGGTGTATGTGTAGATATCATGGGTACTCCGTCACTAGCTGCAGTGTATGTGTAGATATCCCGGGTACTCTGTCACTGGCTGCGGTGTATGTGTAGATATCACGGGTACTCCGTCACTAGCTGCGGTGTATGTGTAGATATCCCGGGTACTCCGTCACTGGCTGCGGTGTATGTGTAGATATCCCGGGTACTCTGTCACTGGCTGCGGTGTATGTGTAGATATCCCGGGTACTCTGTCACTGGCTGCGGTGTATGTGTAGATATCCTGGGTACTCCGTCACTGTCTGCGGTGTATGTGTAGATATCCCGGGTACTCCGTCACTTGCTGTGGTGTATGTATAGATATCACGGGTACTCTGTCACTAGCTGTGGTGTATGTGTAGATATCCCGGGTACTCTGTCACTAGCTGTGGTGTATGTGTAGATATCACGGGTACTCCGTCACTAGCTGCAGTGTATGTGTAGATATCCCGGGTACTCTGTCACTGGCTGCGGTGTATGTGTAGATATCACGGGTACTCCGTCACTAGCTGCGGTGTATGTGTAGATATCCCGGGTACTCTGTCACTAGCTGTGGTGTATGTGTAGATATCACGGGTACTCCGTCACTAGCTGCAGTGTATGTGTAGATATCCCGGGTACTCTGTCACTGGCTGCGGTGTATGTGTAGATATCCCGGGTACTCTGTCACTAGCTGCGGTGTATGTGTAGATATCCCGGGTACTCTGTCACTGGCTGCGGTGTATGTGTAGATATCCCGGGTACTCTGTCACTGGCTGCGGTGTATGTATAGATATCACGGGTACTCTGTCACTAGCTGCGGTGTATGTGTAGATATCCCGGGTACTCCGTCACTGGCTGCGGTGTATGTGTAGATATCCCGGGTACTCCGTCACTGGCTGCGGTGTATGTGTAGATATCCCGGGTACTCTGTCACTGGCTGCGGTGTATGTGTAGATATCCTGGGTACTCCGTCACTGTCTGCGGTGTATGTGTAGATATCCCGGGTACTCCGTCACTAGCTGTGGTGTATGTGTAGATATCCCGGGTACTCCGTCACTAGCTGTGGTGTATGTATAGATATCACGGGTACTCTGTCACTAGCTGTGGTGTATGTGTAGATATCCCGGGTACTCCGTCACTAGCTGTGGTGTATGTGTAGATATCACGGGTACTCCGTCACTAGCTGCAGTGTATGTGTAGATATCCCGGGTACTCTGTCACTGGCTGCGGTGTATGTGTAGATATCCCGGGTACTCTGTCACTAGCTGCGGTGTATGTGTAGATATCCTGGGTACTCCGTCACTGGCTGCGGTGTATGTGTAGATATCCCGGGTACTCCGTCACTAGCTGCGGTGTATGTGTAGATATCCCGGGTACTCTGTCACTGGCTGCGGTGTATGTGTAGATATCCCGGGTACTCCGTCACTAGCTGCGGTGTATGTGTAGATATCCCGGGTACTCTGTCACTAGCTGCAGTGTATGTGTAGATATCCCGGGTACTCTGTCACTGGCTGCGGTGTATGTGTAGATATCCCGGGTACTCCGTCACTGGCTGCGGTGTATGTGTAGATAACCCGGGTACTCCGTCACTGGCTGCGGTGTATGTGTAGATATCCCGGGTACTCCGTCACTAGCTGCGGTGTATGTGTAGATATCCCGGGTACTCCGTCACTGGCTGTGGTGTATGTGTAGATATCCCGGGTACTCTGTCACTGGCTGCGGTGTATGTGTAGATATCCCGGGTACTCTGTCACTGGCTGCGGTGTATGTATAGATATCACGGGTACTCTGTCACTAGCTGCGGTGTATGTGTAGATATCCCGGGTACTCCGTCACTGGCTGCGGTGTATGTGTAGATATCCCGGGTACTCCGTCACTGGCTGCGGTGTATGTGTAGATATCCCGGGTACTCTGTCACTGGCTGCGGTGTATGTGTAGATATCCTGGGTACTCCGTCACTGTCTGCGGTGTATGTGTAGATATCCCGGGTACTCCGTCACTAGCTGTGGTGTATGTGTAGATATCCCGGGTACTCCGTCACTAGCTGTGGTGTATGTATAGATATCACGGGTACTCTGTCACTAGCTGTGGTGTATGTGTAGATATCCCGGGTACTCCGTCACTAGCTGTGGTGTATGTGTAGATATCACGGGTACTCCGTCACTAGCTGCAGTGTATGTGTAGATATCCCGGGTACTCTGTCACTGGCTGCGGTGTATGTGTAGATATCCCGGGTACTCCGTCACTGGCTGCGGTGTATGTGTAGATATCCCGGGTACTCTGTCACTAGCTGCAGTGTATGTGTAGATATCCCGGGTACTCTGTCACTGGCTGCGGTGTACCGCTATATGCTTTACATATGTGCACATGTAGGTCTGAAATCTTTCTGGGTAAGCGTGACTCAGGAGCAAGCATGTCTTCTTGTCTTACAGGACAAAGTGCTGCGACTGGAGGAGCAAGTGCGCAACGCAGAGGAGCAAGCGCAGACCGAGCGACTGAGAATCAGCGAGGAGAACACGCGGGTCTTCCAGTCTTTGAATAAGGTAAATAGACATGGGGGCGGGGTCTAACCCCTGGGATATCTGCTTGGAGTTCCTGTAGAGGTCACGCCGGTGCACTGCCGAACCATTCAATCCATTCTCAGTCCCATAAAGCAGCAGCACAATCTGGGGGTGCGGGGTACATTCCGGTGAATTGGGGGAGGGGGGGGGAGTCTCGCTACTAACTAGACACTTATCAATTAGGTAATCAGTTGACACTTTGTCACAATCCCTTTAATGCAGTGCAATGACCAGGACACTAGATGGCGCACAACATGCTCGACTCTGAGGCACTGAATACTAAACCTGTGCCTGCCTGCAGCCTCCACCAGGGGGAGCTCCCTGCACACTGGTAATACCTTCATGGTGTGTAGGGAGCTCCCCCTAGTGGTGGCTGCAGGCAGGCACAGGTTTAGTATTCTGCGCTATCTCTGCAGGGGATTTGGAGCTGTGTGTCAGAAGACTGCTATAAGGACATGTTATGTGGCTGTGCGGCGGCCATGACACGTGTGATACTCTGTGCGTGTCCTGACTAAGGGAGGTCACTGACACCTTATTATAGGATGGATATAATTATAGCTATCAGGGATAGTATACACCCTGCAGTATATATAGACATCCAGCAGGCCCGGCGTATAGCACGGGGGAGGATGATATCAGTCTGGTCTCTTAAAGGGGTTCTACACTATAAACAATCCCAATCGCCTGTAATCTGTGGAGGGTCCTGCACTGCCCCCACAGGAACAATGAAGTATTACACAGCTCGCATAGAGATCAGTGTGCAGTGCATGTAGTGCGGGGTCGTGTCGGGTCCTCCAGTGAGAGAGATGCTCTTTGTAGCCCCACTATGATATGGAGGAACTCTAACCTCATGGAGTCCATTACTTTCCAGGAGAAGGATCGGCTGCTCGCTCTGACGGCACTGAGTGGGCCGAGCTCTGAGCAACAGGACGGGAAGGAGGGCGCCCCCAAAAAGGTAAGAGAGAGAGGAGCCTTCTGTATGTCACACGTCATTCTGATCCCTGTCATATCTCCCTGCCCCCCATTTTTCATGGACACACCCCCTCTGTCCCCCTACTCTCTCTGTCGTACACCCCAACCTCTCTGCCCCCCACTTCCCTGTTTCTTATGCTTCCCATCTCCACCTCCCCCTCCCATGCCCCCTGTTCTTATTCCCCCTCCTCCCCCTCTCATGCCCCCTGTTCTTATTCCCCCTCCTCCCCCTCTCATGCCCCCTGTTCCTATGCCCCCTCCTCCCCCTCTCATGCCCCCTGTTCTTATTCCCCCTCCTCCCCCTCTCATGCCCCCTGTTCTTATGCCCCCTCCTCCCCCTCTCATGCCCCCTGTTCTTATTCCCCCTCCTCCCCCTCTCATGCCACCTGTTCTTATGCCCCCTCCTCCCCCTCTCATGCCCCCTGTTCTTATTCCCCCTCCTCCCCCTCTCATGCCCCCTGGTTCCTATGCCCCCTCCTCCCCCTCTCATGCCCCCTGTTCTTATGCCCCCTCCTCCCCCTCTCATGCCCGCTGTTCTTATTCCCCCTCCTCCCCCTCTCATGCCCCCTGTTCTTATGCCCCCTCCTCCCCCTCTCATGCCCCCTGTTCTTATTCCCCCTCCTCCCCCTCTCATGCCCCCTGTTCTTATGCCCCCTCCTCCCCCTCTCATGCCCCCTGTTCTTATTCCCCCTCCTCCCCCTCTCATGCCCCCTGTTCTTATTCCCCCTCCTCCCCCTCTCATGCCCCCTGGTTCTTATGCCCCCTCCTCCCCCTCTCATGCCCCCTGTTCTTATGCCCCCTCCTCCCCCTCTCATGCCCCCTGTTCTTATGCCCCCTCCTCCCCCTCTCATGCCCCCTGTTCTTATTCCCCCTCCTCCCCCTCTCATGCCCCCTGTTCTTATTCCCCCTCCTCCCCCTCTCATGCCCCCTGGTTCTTATGCCCCCTCCTCCCCCTCTCATGCCCCCTGTTCTTATGCCCCCTCCTCCCCCTCTCATGCCCCCTGTTCTTATTCCCCCTCCTCCCCCTCTCATGCCCCCTGGTTCTTATGCCCCCTCCTCCCCCTCTCATGCCCCCTGTTCTTATGCCCCCTCCTCCCCCTCTCATGCCCCCTGTTCTTATGCCCCCTCCTCCCCCTCCCATGCCCCCTGTTCTTATTCCCCCTCCTCCCCCTCTCATGCCCCCTGGTTCTTATGCTCCCTCCTCCCCCTCCCATGCCCCCTGTTCTTATTCCCCCTCCTCCCCCTCTCATGCCCCCTGTTCCTATGCCCCCTCCTCCCCCTCTCATGCCCCCTGTTCTTATTCCCCCTCCTCCCCCTCTCATGCCCCCTGTTCTTTTGCCCCCTCCTCCCCCTCTCATGCCCCCTGTTCTTATGCCCCCTCCTCCCCCTCTCATGCCCCCTGTTCTTATGCCCCCTCCTCCCCCTCTCATGCCCCCTGTTCTTATGCCCCCTCCTCCCCCTCCCATGCCCCCTGTTCTTATTCCCCCTCCTCCCCCTCTCATGCCCCCTGTTCTTATGCCCCCTCCTCCCCCTCTCATGCCCCCTGTTCTTATTCCCCCTCCTCCCCCTCTCATGCCCCCTGTTCTTATGCCCCCTCCTCCCCCTCTCATGCCCCCTGTTCTTATTCCCCCTCCTCCCCCTCTCATGCCCCCTGTTCTTATGCCCCCTCCTCCCCCTCTCATGCCCCCTGTTCTTATGCCCCCTCCTCCCCCTCTCATGCCCCCTGTTCTTATTCCCCCTCCTCCCCCTCTCATGCCCCCTGTTCTTATTCCCCCTCCTCCCCCTCTCATGCCCCCTGTTCTTATGCCCCCTCCTCCCCCTCTCATGCCCCCTGTTCTTATTCCCCCTCCTCCCCCTCTCATGCCCCCTGTTCTTATTCCCCCTCCTCCCCCTCTCATGCCCCCTGGTTCTTATGCCCCCTCCTCCCCCTCTCATGCCCCCTGTTCTTATGCCCCCTCCTCCCCCTCTCATGCCCCCTGTTCTTATTCCCCCTCCTCCCCCTCTCATGCCCCCTGGTTCTTATGCCCCCTCCTCCCCCTCTCATGCCCCCTGTTCTTATGCCCCCTCCTCCCCCTCTCATGCCCCCTGTTCTTATTCCCCCTCCTCCCCCTCTCATGCCCCCTGGTTCTTATGCCCCCTCCTCCCCCTCTCATGCCCCCTGTTCTTATGCCCCCTCCTCCCCCTCTCATGCCCCCTGTTCTTATTCCCCCTCCTCCCCCTCTCATGCCCCCTGTTCTTATGCCCCCTCCTCCCCCTCTCATGCCCCCTGTTCTTATTCCCCCTCCTCCCCCTCTCATGCCCCCTGTTCTTTTGCCCCCTCCTCCCCCTCTCATGCCCCCTGTTCTTATGCCCCCTCCTCCCCCTCTCATGCCCCCTGTTCTTATGCCCCCTCCTCCCCCTCTCATGCCCCCTGGTTCCTATGCCCCCTCCTCCCCCTCTTCTGCCCCCCCCCCGTCACCCCTCTTTGTACTTGGGCTCTTACTTTCTTCACCTTTGAGACCCTTCTCTTCTTTTAAGGACTGTCATACACTGGCGCTCACCTCCAAGCATGAACCTCACATGTCCATGCGCAAAATAAAAGTGAGTACCCCGCCCCCCCCCGGGGGCGTGTGTGTGAGCCTCTGTATGCATAGATCTCATATATATATATATATATATATATATATATATATATATATATATATATACTTGTGTCCTCCCCTCCCCCATCAAAAATAATCAAACTGGATCAACATGGAAATTTCCGCCACTTTGCTCTCTATACAATTGCCCATTGTTCCTGGCAGCACGCCGCTGCCCCCTGCTGGCGGACTTCAGTATTGCGGGTTTGTTTTCTTTCTACTTTCCGTCCTTTTCTTTTCCTTGTGCTCAATAATAATCCCGCCTATCGATTTCACTGGTGATCAGTGAGAGACACAGCGCCACTCCCGTCCACAGGTTGTGTCTGGTATTACAACTCAGCTCCAATGACGTGACTAGGACTAGCCGATTAGATGTGGAGTCCTGACATTTACTTCTATTGTCCACTAGGGGCTCCAGAGAACCTCCAGCCTGCCCCGGAGACGAGGAAATGCGCCATTTGTCCGACAGTCTGACCGCCCAGTGTCGCTACACGGAAACAGTAAGTGGCGACATTGTCATATAACTGTAGCAAACCCTCAGCTGCGAGAGGTCTCATGTGTTTCCATGCTTACAGACTACAATGTACCCCGTGCAGTCTGATCCTGCAGTATAATGCTGACCACTCAGGGTATGTTTGTAGTCTGTAACCTAGGTCAGTATGAATGGAGTGACCCTCACACCCCTGCTCTTGCAGCCTGTCTGGAGAGCGCCGGCCTGGCCCTGCACCTTGCCGTCTCCTCCAGCAGTTCTGGCGGGAAGATCGCCTTAGCCATCAGCCCCAACCTACAGATCGCAAGGAACCGCAATCTAGAAGAGAGGAGATCGTGTGGGGGGAGACTTCAGAGCAGCGCTCCGAGGCTGCCGCTGACATACAGGTAGGTACACTGACACCCGCTGTCCTCCCCATCCCCCGGGTCATTCTATACAATATATACATGTGGCTTCATCCTCCACAGGCCCATACCAAAAATAGCAGAGATGGAACGTCAGCTCCTCGAGGCCATGGCAGAAAAAGAGCGCCTCCTGAAGGCCAGGGTGAGTAGTGATCTATGTCTGGGGTGAATCTGCTTCGGGGTCTCCACTGGATGGGCCCCATTATAGTCAGTGTGGTCTGAGGGGCTCCGGTGTAACTGCTGCTCTGTCATTGTGTCATTTGCCTGCTGCAGCGTTTCGGCAGTTCTTAAGTTTTTCTGCCGCTGAACTTGTTCCTTGCACTGTGCCCGTGATTGTTCTAGCATCTCAGCAGCTCGCTGGGACACCATATAATGAGCGGGTTGTTGGCACCGATGATCCCCGTCAGCTCCGCTTGAGGAGAACTCTGTGACTTCTGGCTCCTTCATAGATCTCATTGTTTACGACAAATTATATTTCCAATTTCCCGCCATGTTTAATATTAGCAAACTGCCAATGTGGAGTAAAGGGGTTTTCCCCTCCAGTGTGTCAGCACTGCCTGGAGCAGATCAGATAATATGCAGATGCTTGTACACAATGGACTCAGTGTTATCTGTGTGTTTACATAGAGAGATAACAGACCTGGGACCTGAGATAAGCGGCTGCAGGAGCAGTGTAATATAGTATGTGACCATAAATCCAGAACAGTAGTGAAGCCATGTCATGTACCGGGATACAAAGTAGCCGATGTTACTCCAGGTTACAGAGTATCTATGGGACATGTAATATAGTATGTGACCATAAATCCAGAACAGTAGTGAAGCCATGTCATGTACCCGGATACAAAGTAGCCGATGTTACTCCAGGTTACAGAGTATCTATGGGACATGTAATATAGTATGTGACCATAAATCCAGAACAGTAGTGAAGCCATGTCATGTACCCGGATACAAAGTAGCCGATGTTACTCCAGGTTACAGAGTATCTATGGGACATGTAATATAGTATGTGACCATAAATCCAGAACAGTAGTGAAGCCATGTCATGTACCCGGATACAAAGTAGCCGATGTTACTCCAGGTTACAGAGTATCTATGGGACATGTAATATAGTATGTGACCATAAATCCAGAACAGTAGTGAAGCCATGTCATTTACCGGGATACAAAGTAGCCGATGTTACTCCAGGTTACAGAGTATCTATGGGACAAATCTCATCCAAATCTGTTCAGCTGTTATTGACTGATCGAGTAACAAACATCCAAAGTGTCACATATATAGTATTAGTAGGATATATATATATACCGTCACATGTATAATAGTAGTAGGATAGGATCTCTCTGTATATAATAACTTTATCTATTATCTAATATACATCATGTATTTAGCATCTCTCTGTATGTAATAACTTCTTCCATCCTGTTACTTATATACATAATACTTGTACATAAACCCTACGACTTGTTACAATACAGGAGAAGAATCTATTGTAGAATCTATTTGTTCTGGCGTCTTGTTGGGCTCTCCCCCCCACTACCCCCTCCCCGCCGTATCTTCTGTATGATCAGTCTCCTCCTGCCCCATAGACACAGCTGTGCGGGGCTGAGCTTTACAGCAGCCGCCTGACCTGGCAGTCACATGACACATGTCACACTGACTGAGCTTCTGCTTTCTGGAGGCGACTCCTGGACAGAGCGGTGAGAGGCGGAGGAGAGAAGCTGCGAGGACGGCGGTATGGGGTGTAGTGGAGCTGAGTGTGTGTGTGCCCCTTGTGTAGTGCGGCTGTGTGTGTGCCCCCCAGTTATAGAGTAGCAGTGTGTGTATTATAGTATTGTACAAAGCAGGATCAGAAGTGACAAGGACTGTGGGGCATGGAGTGCCAGCTGTGTGTGTGCCCCTGGGCATAGTGTGTAGTAGAGCTGTGTGTGTGCCCCTGGGCATAGTGTGTAGTAGAGCTGTGTGTGTGCCCCTGGGCATAGTGTGTAGTAGAGCTGTGTGTGTGCCCCTGGGCATAGTGTGTAGTAGAGCTGTGTGTGTGCCCCTGGGCATAGTGTGTAGTAGAGCTGTGTGTGTGCCCCTGGGCATAGCATGTAGTAGAGCTGTGTTTGTGCCCAGTACTGGGTGTAGTGCAGCTATATGTGTGCCCGGGTAATGGGTGTAGTACAGCTGTGTATGTGCCCAGCACTGGGTGTAGTAGAGCTGTGTGTGCCTGGGCAATGGGTGTAGTAGAGCTGTGTGTGTCCCCCCCTGGGTATAGCGTGTAGTAGAGCTGTGTGTGCCCAGCACTGGGTGTAGTGGAGCTGTGTGTGCCTGGGCAATGGGTGTAGTGGAGCTGTGTGTGTCCCCCCCTGGGTATAGCGTGTAGTAGAGCTGTGTGTGCCTGGGCAATGGGTGTAGTAGAGCTGTGTGTGTGCCTGGGCACTGGGTATAGTAGAGCTGTGTTTGTGTCTAGGCACTGGGTGTAGTAGAGATATGTGTATGAATGGGCGCTAGGTGTAGTAGAGCTGTGTGTGTGCCCGACATTGGGTTTAGCAGAGCTGTGTGTGTGCCCGGGTGCTGAGTCTAGTAGAGCTGTGTGTGTGCCCGGGTGCTGAGTCTAGTAGAGCTATGTGTGTGCCCAGCACTGGGTATAGCAGAGCTATGTGTGTGCCCGGGTGCTGAGTCTAGTAGAGCTGTGTGTGTGCCCAGCACTGGGTATAGCAGAGCTGTGTGTGCCTGGGCCTTGGGTGTAGCAGAGCTGTGTGTGTGCCCGGGTGCTGAGTCTAGTAGACTGTGTGTGTGCCCAGCACTGGGTATAGCAGAGCTGTGTGTGCCTGGGCCTTGGGTGTAGCAGAGCTGTGTGTGTGCCCGGGTGCTGAGTCTAGTAGACTGTGTGTGTGCCCAGCACTGGGTATAGCAGAGCTGTGTGTGCCTGGGCCTTGGGTGTAGCAGAGCTGTGTGTGTGTGTAATATATTATATTATACAGGGGGTTAAGCCCTCAGTACATATTATAGCCTCCTGGGACCGGCCTCTCTCTCTGCTGCTCCCCGGCGAGCTGGGTCCTCGCCCGAGCTGACAAACTAGTTTTTCATGTTTGCTCTAAGTCTCTGCACACACAGCAGATAAGAGAAACAAAGAATATCCCGTAAATTACAAAAAACATCCGGAAAATAGAAACCTGGGAGTCGCCGTCCTCCGCTGTCAGGTGCTTACACATTAGTCATATCTGTCCCCGGGAAAGCTGGGTGACAACCTGACCCCTTTCCTATAAATCTCTCTTGTCATGTAGGAACTAGGGGTAAATATATTACTATATAACTATGATGGCATGTCTCTCAGGGGTCTGGGAAAGCTGGGTGACAAACTAAGGCATTGGGATGGTAAAACTCCTGTCTGTATATAAACAATATGGCGGCCACGACCAGATGAGAGGTCATGTGACCTCATTGTGACAACGACCTGCGACCAAACAACCTGCGAGTTTGGATTTTTTGGGAATGTCGCATTACGGTCGTGTTACGTCACATGACACAACAGCGAGGTCACGTTCGCCATCATCACTTGTAATGATCGCAACGCCTCATCATAGTCACCCCAGGTAAACGCCACGCAGCAAATGGTGCCGAATGGCAAACTCAGCTCTGCTACATCTCCATGTAATGTCAGCAAATAGAAACCAGGTTTGTGGGTATTGGACGGCACTGGGACGAGTAAACCGTGTCGCTGCGTGCAGAGTTTCGGAGGATAATGCTTCTTATTCTTGGAGCGGCCATTGTTGTTCTAGGGCGGAGTCCGCAGCATAAAGTCTGATTGTTCTTGTCGTGAGACGGAGGCCAAGCGTGACAACGTCTCACAATGCACCGCCTGTGCTGGCGCAGACACCTGCGTGTCCTCGCACCGTTCACACCTCAGGTTGTTTTCCCCTCCTCCAGCAGGAGGCGCCGCCGAGCACCCGCTGACCGCCCCTTCTCTTTGCTTTATCCCAGGAGGAGAAGAGAGCGGCGCAAGAAATGACGAAACGTCTAGAAGCAGAACAAAACCATGTGAAGGAAGAAACGTCTGCCCCCAACCCCCCCATAGTGCAGGCGGCCGTACCGGACACCGCAGCAGAGCCGGTAAGTACACACGCCCTGGGGTGTAGGCACCTCCCCTTTAACTCTCCTATCGTCCATATTAAATGTTCAGCAACTTTTCCTTTAATGATCGCAGTTGTTAAGTTTTATACTCCAGTCACATCCAAAGCTGCGGTTAGAATCCTGCTCTCCTGAGCCGCTGCAGCTGATCTGCCCTCTTAGAGGAAATCCCACACCCGACATTCACGGCCCCCACATAGACCCTAGGGGGGATTACAGTCACGTAGGGTACAGAGAACATTCTAGATGTAGGTTCATGGCTCAGCATCCCCCGGCCTGGTGTGCCGGTTCTTATACTGCGCTCTCTCCTCCTCGCAGCCGTCTCTGGATCTCCGCTCCTATCTAGAAGCTTCGGGTCACAGTGTAGAGACCTGTTCACACGTCCGGGTCAGCGCCATGTGCTGCAAGGGATACCTGGTGAAGATGGGCGGCCGCATCAAGACCTGGAAGAAGCGCTGGTTTGTGTTTGACCGTCAGAAGAGGAGACTGGCGTACTATGCAGGTACCTGGAGTGTAGATAGAGGGCGCTACAGGCTATAGAATGGATATATATGTATAGAATAACGTGTGTGATATATGTATATAATAATGTGTGTATAATGGGTATGTGTATATATAATAATGTGTGTGTATAATGGATATGTGTATATAATAATGTGTGTATAATGGATATATGTATATAATAATGTGTGTATAATGGGTATGTGTATATATAATAATGTGTGTGTATAATGGATATGTGTATATAATAATGTGTGTGTATAATGGATATGTGTATATAATAATGTGTGTGTATAATGAATATGTATATATAATGTGTGTGTATAATGGATATGTGTATATAATAATGTGTGTGTATAATGGATATATGTATAGAATAATGTGTGTGTATAATGGATATGTGTATAGAATAATGTGTGTGTATAATGGATATGTGTATAGAATAATGGGTGTATATAATGGATATATGTATAGAATAATGTGTGTGTATAATGTATGTATATAATATTGTGTGTGTATAATGGATATATGGATATAATAATGTGTGTGTATAATGGATATGTGTATATAATAATGGGTGTATATAATGGATATGTGTATAGAATAATGTGTGTGTATAATGGATATATGTATAGAATAATGGGTGTGTATAATGTATGTATATAATATTGTGTGTGTATAATGGATATATGGATATAATAATGTGTGTGTATAATGGATATGTATATAATAATGTGTGTGTATAATGGATATATGTATATAATAGTGTGTGTGTATAATGGATATATGTATATAATAATGTGTGTGTATAATGGATATATGTATAGAGTAATGTGTGTGTATAATGGATATGTGTATATAATAATGTGTGTGTATAATGGATATGTGTATATAATAGTGTGTGTGTATAATGGATATATGTATAGAGTAATGTGTGTGTATAATGGATATGTGTATAGAATAATGTGTGTGTATAATGGATATGTATATAATAATGTGTGTGTATAATGGATATATGTATATAATAGTGTGTGTGTATAATGGATATATGTATATAATAGTGTGTGTGTATAATGGATATATGTATAGAATAATGGGTGTGTATAATGGATGTGTGTATATAATAATGTGTGTGTATAATGGATATATGTATATAATAGTGTGTGTGTATAATGGATATATGTATAGAATAATGGGTGTGTATAATGGATGTGTGTATATAATAATGTGTGTGTATAATGGATATATGTATATAATAGTGTGTGTGTATAATGGATATATGTATAGAATAATGGGTGTGTATAATGTATGTATATAATATTGTGTGTGTATAATGGATATGTGTATATAATAACGTGTGTATATAATGGGTTTGCAGATAAAGAGGAGCAGAAGCTGAAGGGGGTCATCTACTTCCAGGCCATAGAGGAGGTCTACTACGACCACTTACGCAGCGCTTTTAAGGTGAGTGAGGAATATGGGATATTATTGTATGTGATGTAATGGCGCCCCCTGCTGTAAGGTACATGAGGACTGGATGAGCTCAGGGGCCATATATATATGCTTGGTTAGTTACAGGGCCCCAACCACAGCATTCCCAGTATAACAGCATAATGGCATTCATAGTGTTCCCTCCATATAGTACTAGTCAGAGTGCCCCCTAATATAGTGCCAATCACAGTGTCCCCACATCTAACACCAGTCAGAGTGCCGTTCAGAGTGTCCCTTCCATAGAGTGCCGCTCAGTGTCCCCTCCATAGAGTGCCGCTCAGAGTGTCCCTTCCATAGAGTGCCGCTCAGTGTCCCTTCCATAGAGTGCCGCTCAGTGTCCCCTCCATAGAGTGCCGCTCAGTGTCCCCTCCATAGAGTGCCGCTCACAGTGTCCCCTCCATAGAGTGCCGCTCACAGTGTCCCTTCCATAGAGTGCCGCTCAGAGTGTCCCCGCCATAGAGTGCCGCTCAGTGTCCCCTCCATAGAGTGCCGCTCACAGTGTCCCCTCCATAGAGTGCCGCTCACAGTGTCCCCTCCATAGAGTACCGCTCAGAGTGTCCCCTCCATAGAGTGCCGCTCACAGTGTCCCCTCCATAGAGTGCCGCTCAGTGTCCCCTCCATAGAGTGCCGCTCACAGTGTCCCCTCCATAGAGTGCCGCTCACAGTGTCCCCTCCATAGAGTACCGCTCAGAGTGTCCCCTCCATAGAGTGCCGCTCAGTGTCCCCTCCATAGAGTACCGCTCAGAGTGTCCCCTCCATAGAGTGCCGCTCACAGTGTCCCCTCCATAGAGTGCCGCTCAGAGTGTCCCCTCCATAGAGTGCCGCTCAGAGTGTCCCCTCCATAGAGTACCGCTCACAGTGTCCCCTCCATAGAGTACCGCTCAGTGTCCCCTCCATAGAGTACCGCTCAGAGTGTCCCCGCCATAGAGTGCCGCTCAGAGTGTCCCCTCCATAGAGTGCCGCTCACAATGTCCCCACCATAGAGTACCATTCACAGTGTCCTCGCCATAGAGTTCTGTTCAGAGTGTCCCCGCCATAGAGTGCCGCTCAGAGTGTCCCCTCCATAGAGTGCCGCTCACAATGTCCCCTCCATAGAGTGCCGCTCAGAGTGTCCTCACCATAGAGTTCTGCTCAGAGTGTCCCCACTATAGAGTGCCGCTCAGTGTGTCCCCTCCATAGAGTACCGCTCAGAGTGTCTCCTTCATAGAGTACCGCTCACAGTGTCTCCTTCATAGAGTGCCGCTCAGAGTGTCCCCTCCATAGAGTACCGCTCACAGTGTCCCCACCATAGAGTACCGCTCAGAGTGTCCCCACTATAGAGTGCCGCTCACAGTGTCCCCTCCATAGAGTGCCGCTCACAGTGTCCCCTCCATAGAGTACCGCTCAGAGTGTCCCCGCTATAGAGTGCTGCTCACAGTGTCCCCGCCATAGAGTGCCGCTCACAGTGTCTCCTCCATAGAGTGCTGCTCAGAGTGTCCCCTCCATAGAGTGCTGCTCAGAGTGTCCCCTCCATAGAGTGCTGCTCAGAGTGTCCCCTCCATAGAGTGCTGCTCACAATGTCCCCTCCATAGAGTACCGCTCAGAGTGTCCCCTCCATAGAGTACCGCCCATAGTGTCCCCATAGTGGTTCCCTCCAGAGTGCCCCTTCTTCTCCCCATATTCACTACGCGCTCTTTCCTTTTTGCTTCCAGAGCCCGCACCCCAAACTGACATTTTGTTTGAAGACCTTTGAGCGTCTCTTTTGTATGGTGGCCCCGACCCCGGAGGCCATGAGGATATGGATGGACGTTATGGTGACGGCGGCTGAGGAGAACTCGCGGTACTGAGAACATTTGGGACTTGTGCCAAAGGAAAAGGGGAAGGACAGAGTTATAAAAAGAAGGAACTTGTGAGAAATATGGCTGACGCCACGGCGGAGAAGACAAAGTGTCCTGTACGAAGCATGTGACCGGAGAGCGGACGCTGTACGGGGCATTCCCGGGGCACGCAGGTTTACGTACAGACGTCGCCCTCTGCTACCTTTTCCTGTAAACTTGTGTTTGACCCGGCCTGGATGTAATATAATGGCAGTAAAAGCTCCGCAGGCGAGTCGGGCCTCTACGTCTGTGAAGTGATATATCTATATACTATATACCTACTGTATACACCCAGGGATCCTACATACATGACCAAACATGGCGAATACCACTGTATTGTACGTTACTATGTGAATAACTCCAAAGGGTATATGGCGGCCAATGAGAATGGCGTAGTGACCTGTACGGATACCCAAGAACCTGAGGTAAAGAATGGTTGCCATGTTGGGCGGTGGGCTATGGCGTCGGATCTTCTGGAAGATCATCAATGGAAAACCGCCAAATACATGCGGACGGGAGATATTCTAAACATGGCGCAAATCAGGGAAATCGGACTACGGCCAGATGTCCTCGCCAGCAGATATTGGGACTGTCTATAGGAGGACATGGCCTGGAGGCGTCTATGGGGTACAAGTGTCCTGCGTGGGGGATACGTCCTCATCAAACTCCTCCTAAAAACGTATGGACGGCCTTGGTTTGTGTAAAGATGGAACTGAAGTTGATAATACAATGTAGCATGCAGGGGCCCCACCTAAAAAAGGGGCCCCAGAACATGTATAAGTCAAATTTCCATTTTGTGCAACGTTTTTAATTCCATTTTGCTGCTAAAAGACATTTATAAATAAAGTTGGACGGTTGACATTGTGCCTTAGCCTTAGCTGGCCTCCTCACCCATAGCAACCAATCAGAGCTCAGCTTTCAAGTCAGAACCTGCTGTGGAGCTGTGAGAGCTGCGCTGTGATTGGCCGCTATAGGCAACAAGGCCAGCTTCACTTTTAGACAGTTATGAGGCGACGGACATTTTGTGGCCTGATTCAAGATGACAAAATGGCCGCCTTCCCAATGTTTGTGGCCTCCGGTACATAAAACGGTACAATTTTGTTGTTTTTTTGGTGATTTTTTTCTTTTTCGTGAGTGTAACTCGCCCCCGACCTCTGTTGTATTTACTTACATGGGTTTTTGTGATACAATAAGATTTATTTTTTCCAAATTCCCAAAAATCCACAAACTTTTTGTTTTCCACACATTTGCTCAGGAATGATTGTAAATGTGCCGCGTGTGTGTCAGGATTGTGCCGCGCTACACAGATCTCAGGGGTGCAAAGAGCTTATTCCTGCCCCTCGTATTGGAGTGGGGGATGGGCATCTGACTACCTCCGGCCTCCATGACACGCCGGTCAGACACCGACTCCCTCTTACCACTTGTAAAGCACAATAGGATTGTTTAGATTTCTTTTGTGCAGTTTTTTCACTCACCAGTTTTTTTTCATACGTACGCCATGAGGTGGTATTATAGACTTGTATATAGTTTGTATATTTAGGGGATCGTCTCTGCGGTGAAAGGGTTAATGCTACACTTCTTCTGAACGTCACATTTATTTTATTTATTCTACTCCTAAATAAAAAATGTTGGATGCCGAGTGTGCATGTGTGGAGAATATTCTATGGGATTCTTACCTGGGGTATCTTAGGGAGCGCATGTCGTGAGGGTCTCGCCTGAGGGATCAGAGGGGGTCCGACACCCTGACACTGTTACCGGACAGGTCATATATATCACACCAGTCGGAGTCCGACACCCGGTAACTGATACCGGACAGGTCATCTATATCACATCAGTCGGGGTCAGACACCCGGGCACTGTAACAGGACAGGTCATCTATATCACATCAGTCGGGATCTGAAACCCGGGAACTGAGACCGGACAAGTCATATACAGTCCTATGAAAAAGTTAGTGCCCCCCTATTAATCTTAATCCTTGTTAGTTGTAAATATTTTGGTGTTTGCCATGTCAGTCTGATCTATCTAATAACTGATGGGCACAGTAATATTTCAGGAGTGAAATGAGGTTTATTGTACTAACAGAAAATGCGCAATATGCATTACACCAAAATGTGACCGGTGCAAAAGTCTGGGCACCCCAACAGAAAAGTGCCAGTAATATTTAGTAGATCCTCCTTTTGCCTCTAGTCGCTTCCTGGAGCTGTTAATCAGTTCCTGGATCCTGGATGAAGGTATTTTGGACCATTCCTCTTTACAATTCGCGTTCAGTTCAGTTTGATGGTGGCCGAGCATGGACAGCCCGCTCTCAAATGATCTGAAAACAAAGATTGTTCCACATAGTTGTTCAGGGGAAGGATACAAAAAGTTGTCTCAGAGATTTAACCTGTCAGTTTTTCAGGCATTCATGCAGAGGAACAATTACAATGTTCTGGAATGGCCATCCCAGTCCCCAGACCTGAATATCATTGAACATCTGTGGGATGATTGGAAGCGGGCTGTCCATGCTCGGCCACCATCAAACTGAACTGAACGCGAATTGTAAAGAGGAATGGTCCAAAATACCTTCATCCAGGATCCAGGAACTGATTAACAGCTACAGGAAGCGACTAGAGGATGTTATCTTTGCAAAAGGAGGATCTACTAAATATTACTGGCACTGTTCTATTGAGGTGCCCAGACTTTTGCACCGGTCACATTTTGGTGTAATGCATATTGCACATTTTCTGTTAGTACAATAAACCTCATTCCAATCCTGAAATATTACTGTGTCCATCAGTTATTAGATAGATCAGACTGACATGGCAAACACCAAAATATTTACAACTAACAATGATTAAGATTAATAGGGGGGCACAAACTTTTTCATAGGACTGTATATCACATCAGTCGGGGTCCAACACCGGTCATACGTTGTAAGACCCATCAGACAGTGTGTGCAAGTGCCCTACAGGCCCAAAAACTTAATTTATAATTATTAAAAAATAAGAATTAAAATTTCATTATTTCCTATATATATATATATATATATATATATATATATATATATATATATATATATATATATAAAAAAATAAACAAAATTGAAATAAAATAAGATAAAAAAAATCCAAAAGTATATTATATGAAAGTGTCACATAATAGTAAGAAACAACGTCTCCTGCAAAACACAGTCAGACTCTGGTCACCCTTATGAATCCATGACTCTGGTGGACCTTATAAGTCTATGACTCTGGTGGACCTTATGAATCTATGACTCTGGTGGACCTTATGAATCTATGACTCTGGTGGGCCTTATGAATCCATGACTCTGGTGGACCTTATGAATCTTTGACTCTGGTGGACCTTATGAATCTATGACTCTGGTGGACCTTATGAATCTTTGACTCTGGTGGACCTTATGAATCTATGACTCTGGTGGACCTTATGAATCTATGACTCTGGTGGACCTTATGAATCTATGACTCTGGTGGACCTTATGAATCTATGACTCTGGTGGACCTTATGAATACTTAACTCTGGTGGACCTTATGAATCTATGACTCTGGTGGACCTTATGAATCCTTAACTCTGGGGGACCTTATGAATCTATGACTCTGGTGGACCTTATGAATCTATGACTCTGGTGGGCTTTATGAATCTATGACTCTGGTAGACCTTATGAATCTATGCCTGTGGTGGACCTTATGAATCCTTGACTCTGGTGGACCTTATGAATCTATGACTCTGGTGGGCTTTATGAATTATGGCTCTGATGAACCTTATGAATCTATGACTCTGGTAGACCTTATGAATCTATGACTCTGGTGGACCTTATGAATCCATGACTCTGATGAACCTTATGAATCTATGACTCTGGTGGACCTTATGAATCTATGATTCTGGTGGACCTTATGAATCTATGACTCTAGTGGCCCTTATGAATCCATGACTCTGGTGGACCTTATGAATCCATGACTCTGGGGGACGTTATGAATCCATGACTCTGGTGGACCTTATGAATCCATGTGTCTGGTGGACCTTATGAATCTATGACTCTGGTGGACCTTATGAATCTATGACTCTGGTGGACCTTATGAATCTATAACTCTGGTGGACCTTATGAATCTATGACTCTGGTGGACCTTATGAATCTATGACTCTCGTGGACCTTATGAATCCTTGACTCTAGTGGGCTTTATGAATCCTTGACTCTGGTGGACCTTATGAATCTATGACTCTGGTGGACCTTATGAATCCTTGACTCTAGTGGGCTTTATGAATCTATGACTCTGGTGGACCTTATTAATCTATGACTCTGGTGGACCTTATGAATCTATGACTCTGGTGGACCTTATGAATCTATGACTCTGGTGGACCATATGAATCTATGACTCTGGTGGACCTTATGAATCTATGACTCTGGTGGACCTTATGAATCTATGACTCTGGTGGACCTTATGAATCTATGATTTTGGTGGACCTTATGAATCTATGACTCTGGTGGACCTTATGAATCTATGACTCTGGTGGACCTTATGAATCTATGACTCTGGTGGACCTTATGAATCTATGATTTTGGTGGACCTTATGAATCTATGACTCTGGTGGACCTTAAGAATCTATGACTCTGGTGGACCTTATGAATCTATGACTCTGGTGGACCTTATGAATCTATGACTCTGGTGGGCCTTATGAATCCATGACTCTGGTGGACCTTATGAATCTTTGACTCTGGTGGACCTTATGAATCTATGACTCAGGTGGACCTTATGAATCTATGACTCAGGTGGACCTTATGAATCTATGACTCTGGTGGACCTTATGAATCTATGACTCTGGTGGACCTTATGAATCCTTAACTCTGGTGGACCTTATGAATCTATGACTCTGGTGGACCTTATGAATCCTTAACTCTGGTGGACCTTATGAATCTATGACTCTGGTGGACCTTATGAATCCTTAACTCTGGGGGACCTTATGAATCTATGACTCTGGTGGACCTTATGAATCTATGACTCTGGTGGGCTTTATGAATCTATGACTCTGGTAGACCTTATGAATCTATGCCTCTGGTGGACCTTATGAATCCTTGACTCTGGTGGACCTTATGAATCTATGACTCTGGTGGGCTTTATGAATTATGGCTCTGATGAACCTTATGAATCTATGACTCTGGTAGACCTTATGAATCTATGACTCTGGTGGACCTTATGAATCCATGACTCTGATGAACCTTATGAATCTATGACTCTGGTGGACCATATGAATCTATGACTCTGGTGGACCTTATGAATCTATGACTCTAGTGGCCCTTATGAATCCATGACTCTGGTGGACCTTATGAATCCATGACTCTGGTGGACCTTATGAATCCATGTGTCTGGTGGACCTTTTGAATCTATGACTCTGGTGGACCTTATGAATCTATGACTCTGGTGGACCTTATGAATCTATAACTCTGGTGGACCTTATGAATCTATGACTCTGGTGGACCTTATGAATCTATGACTCTCGTGGACCTTATTAATCCTTGACTCTAGTGGGCTTTATGAATCCTTGACTCTGGTGGACCTTATGAATCTATGACTCTAGTGGCCCTTATGAATCCATGACTCTGGTGGACCTTATGAATCCATGACTCTGGTGGACCTTATGAATCCATGTGTCTGGTGGACCTTTTGAATCTATGACTCTGGTGGACCTTATGAATCTATGACTCTGGTGGACCTTATGAATCTATAACTCTGGTGGACCTTATGAATCTATGACTCTGGTGGACCTTATGAATCTATGACTCTCGTGGACCTTATTAATCCTTGACTCTAGTGGGCTTTATGAATCCTTGACTCTGGTGGACCTTATGAATCTATGACTCTGGTGGACCTTATTAATCTATGACTCTGGTGGACCTTATGAATCTATGACTCTGGTGGACCTTATGAATCTATGACTCTGGTTGACCTTATGAATCTATGACTCTGGTGGACCTTATGAATCTATGACTCTCGTGGACCTTATTAATCCTTGACTCTAGTGGGCTTTATGAATCCTTGACTCTGGTGGACCTTATGAATCTATGACTCTGGTGGACCTTATTAATCTATGACTCTGGTGGACCTTATGAATCTATGACTCTGGTGGACCTTATGAATCTATGACTCTGGTTGACCTTATGAATCTATGACTCTGGTGGACCTTATGAATCTATGATTTTGGTGGACCTTATGAATCTATGACTCTGGTGGACCTTATGAATCCTTGACTTTGGTGGACCTTAAGAATCTATGACTCTGGTGGACCTTATGAATCTATGACTCTGGTGGACCTTATGAATCTATGACTCTGTTGGGCCTTATGAATCCATGACTCTGGTGGACCTTATGAATCCTTAACTCTGGTGGACCTTATGAATCTATGACTCTGGTGGACCTTATGAATCCTTAACTCTGGGGGACCTTATGAATCTATGACTCTGGTGGACCTTATGAATCTATGATTCTGGTGGGCTTTATGAATCTATGACTCTGGTAGACCTTATGAATCTATGACTCTGGTGGACCTTATGAATCTATGCCTCTGGTGGACCTTATGAATCCTTGACTCTGGTGGACCTTATGAATCTATGACTCTGGTGGGCTTTATGAATTATGGCTCTGATGAACCTTATGAATCTATGACTCTGGTAGACCTTATGAATCTATGACTCTGGTGGACCTTATGAATCTATGACTCTGGTGGACCTTATGAATCCATGACTCTGATGAACCTTATGAATCTATGACTCTGGTGGATCTTATGAATCTATGACTCTGGTGGACCTTATGAATCTATGACTCTAGTGGCCCTTATGAATCCATGACTCTGGTGGACCTTATGAATCCATGACTCTGGTGGACCTTATGAATCCATGACTCTGGTGGACCTTATGAATCCATGTGTCTGGTGGACCTTATTAATCTATGACTCTGGCGGACCTTATGAATCTATGACTCTGGTGGACCTTATGAATCTATAACTCTGGTGGACCTTATGAATCTATGACTCTGGTGGACCTTATGAATCTATGACTCTCGTGGACCTTATGAATCCTTGACTCTAGTGGGCTTTATGAATCCTTGACTCTGGTGGACCTTATGAATCTATGACTCTGGTGGACCTTATTAATCTATGACTCTGGTGGACCTTATGAATCTATGACTCTGGTGGACCTTATTAATCTATGACTCTGGTGGACCTTATGAATCTATGACTCTGGTGGACCTTATGAATCTATGACTCTGGTGGACCATATGAATCTATGACTCTGGTGGACCTTATGAATCTATGACTCTGGTGGACCATATGAATCTATGACTCTGGTGGACCTTATGAATCTATGACTCTGGTTGACCTTATGAATCTATGACTGTGGTGGACCTTATGAATCTATGATTTTGGTGGACCTTATGAATCTATGACTCTGGTGGACCTTATGAATCCTTGACTCTAGTGGGCTTTATGCATCCTTGACTCTGGTGGACCTTATGGATCTTTGACTTTGGTGGACCTTAAGAATCTATGACTCTGGTGGATCTTATGAATCTATGACTCTGGTGGACCTTATAAATCTATGACTCTGGTGGACCTTATGAATCTATGACTCTGGTGGCCCTTATGAATCCTTGACTCTGGTGGACCTTATGAATCTATGACTCTGGTGGCCCTTATGAATCTATGACTCTGGTGGACCTTATGAATCTATGACTCTGGTGGCCCTTATGAATCCATGACTCTGGTGGACCTTATGAATCTATGACTCTGGTGGACCTTATGAATCTATGACTCTGGTTGAACTTATGAGTCTATGACTCTAATGTGCCCTCTGAATCCATGGCTTTGGTGGGCCCAGAGTAGTAGTACATGTAGCTGTACCTGGTGCAGGAATAACAAGGAATATGGAGAATCAGTGGGAATATATAAAATAACACATAACTTTTTTACACATTTTTATTGATAAAAACCAATGCACATATTAGATGAAATATCCTTTAATTATCACATATCAGGATGATATAACGGTTATTATTACTGGTGGAATCAGTGACAGCCGTGAAGAGGCAGGGCTGTGACAACCTGGACTATTCCGGATGTCTTGGTTATGTAGCTTTTGAGGCTATCCTGCTCCATAGGTATGACCTATAGAGAGCCCATAAGGCACATTACCGTCTATCACTTCGAGGGGTATTTTTGCTCTGGATAAGGGGGCACCCAATCACAAGAATAGGGCCCTTGTATTTTTTAAAAAAGTTGAGTGACCAAGTGTGGCAGCGTGGCCAATCACCAGCCTTTTGTTGGGCGGAATGGCAAAAGTGACCATTTTTGCCAATGAGAATCTAATGGGCATGGCTTGCCTAAGTTACTCCAGGGTTGGCTTTTCTCCTGTGATACCAAAAACCCAATCCCAGCACCCTTGCCCTCCATCATCTGGCTCAGACTCAGGAGGTCTCCATACACATTAGATAGTTGCCCAGTTGCATCAAAATCAGTGGGTTCAGACAACTCACCTCTAATGTGTATTGGAGTCAATAGAAGTGAAGACATTGATCCCATAACTAACTTTGATCCCATAACAAAAATTTCTGAAAAAACAGAAGTTGAGCTAAAAAACCCCAAAGTCTTGAGAAGGAGATGGAGACAAACGATCAAAAAAGGGTCATGAGGATGAGGATAAGCCAAGGTGAGTAGAGCAGACCATGGGCCTTGTTATTACTATGACTGTCTTCAGGTTGGTTACTGGACCGGGAGCCTTGAGTGCTTTTTGTATCAGCGTATTCTTCTCCTTCTCCTAGTTTGGTGCCCTTTGTGGTTGGCACTGTACCTGTGGTGGTTATCCATGGGTGGGCCGCAGCAGTGGTGGAGGGTTCTTCTTTGTTATCACCTAGGAATATCAGGAAGGGCAGTTCTCCAAGCTGGGTTTCATTGGAGAGGTCTCGGTTGCAATTTCCTCCGGAGCAGCAGGCTCCTTTAATCTCTAAATTGGTACTGCCATAGGTCAAGGTCTGCACGGCACAACGGTATCTGTTAGTGCAGCTCTTGATGGGTATGTGGGTCGTGTCATTATCTAGACAGGAAGAGAAAAGCCCCAGAATTTTACAAGTTACATATAATACATTTGATGGCACTGTAGAATGGAAATGATGAGAGTATCCATGTCCCCGACCTGAAACAATAGTAAGCGGCTTTTCTACATTGTGGCAGATATTGCCAGAGGTGTTTGGAGAGGACACAGGAGTCTGAAGAGGACAGAAACGTCTGGAGGGGACAGAGGACTCTGAAGAGAGACAGAGGGGTCTGGAGAGGACAGAGGGGTCTGGAAAGGACAAAGGAGTCTGAAGGAACAGAGGAATCTGAAGGGACAGAGGAATCTGAAGAGAGACAGAGGAGACTGGAGAGGACAAAAACATCTGAAGGGAACAGATGTCTGAAGAGAGACAGAGGGGTCTGGAGAGGGACAGAGGGGTCTGGATAGGACAGAAAAGTCTGGAGAAGACAGGGAAGTCTAGAGAGGACAGAGGAGTCTGAAGAGAGACAGGGGGGTCTGGATAGGACAGAGAGGTCCGGAAGGGAAAAGAGGAGTCTGGAGGGGAACAAAGGAGTTTGGAGAGGACAGAAAAGTCTGCAGAGGACAGAGGAGTCTGAAGAGAGACAGAGGGTCTGGAGAGGAGAGAGGAGTCTAAAGAGGACAGAGGAGTCTGAAGAGAGACAGAGGGGTCTGGAGAGGGACAGAGAGGTCTGAAGAGAGACAGAGGGGTCTGGAGAGGGACAGAGGAATCTGGAGAGGGCAGAAAAGTCTGGAGAAGACAGAGGAGTCTTTAAAGGACAGAGAGGTCTGAAAAGAGACAGAGGGGTCTGGAGAGGGACAGAGGAGTCAGAGAACAAAAAAGTCTGGATAGGATAGAAAACTCTGGAGAAATCAGAGGAGTTTGGAGAGAGACAGAGGGGTCTGGAGGGGAAAAGAGGAGTCTGGAGGGGAACAGAGAAGTTTGGAGAGGACAGAAGAGTCTGGAGGAGACAGATGAGTCTGGAGAGAACAGAGTGGTCTGGAGAGGACAGAAACATCTGGAGAAGACAGAGGAGTCTGAAGAGGACAGAAGCATCTGGAGGGGACAGAGGAGTCTGAAGAGAGTCAGAGGGGTCTGGAGAGGACAGAGAACTCAGAGAACAAAAAAGTCTGGAGAGGACAGAGGAGTCCAAAGAGGACAGAAACATCTGAAGGGGACAGAGGGGTCTGGAGAGGACAGAGGGGCTGGAGAGGATAGAGGGGTCTGAAGAGGACAGAGGGGTATGGAGAGGACAGAGGGGTCTGAAGGGGACAGAGGGGTCTAGAGAAGACAGAGGAGTCTGAAGAGGACAGAGGGGTCTGGAGAGGACAGAGGGGTCTGAAGGGACAGAGGAATCTGAAGAGAGACAGAGGAGACTGGAGAGGACAAAAACATCTGAAGGGAACAGAGACGTCTGAAGAGAGAAAGAGGGGCTGAAGAGAGACAGAGGGGTCTGGAGAGGGACAGAGGGGTCTGGAGAGGACAGAAAAGTCTGGAGAAGACAGAGAAGTCTGGAGAGGACAGAGGAGTCTGAAGAGAGACAGGGATCTGGATAGGACAGAGAGGTCTGGAGGGGAAAAGAGGGGTCTGGAGGGGAACAAAGGAGTTTGGAGAAGACAGAAAAGTCTGCAGAGGACAGAGGAGTCTGAAGAGAGACAGAGGGGTCTGGAGAGGGACAGAGAGGTCTGAAGAGAGACAGATGGGTCTGGAGAGGGACAGAGGAGTCAGAGAACAAAAAAGTCTGGATAGGATAGAAAACTCTGGAGAAAACAGAGGAGTTTGGAGAGAGACAGAGGGGTCTGGAGGGAAAAAGAGGAGTCTGGAGGAGACAGATGAGTCTGGAGAGAACAGAGGGGTCTGGAGAGGACAGAAACATCTGGAGACGACAGAGGAGTCTAAAGAGGACAGAAACATCTGGAGGGGACAGAGGAGTCTGAAGAGGACAGAAGCATCTGGAGAGGACAGAGGAGTCTGAAGAGAGACAGAGGGGTCTGGAGAGAGACAGAGGGGTCTGGAGAGGACAGAGGAGTCAGAGAACAAAAAAGTCTGGAGAGGACAGAGGAGTCCAAAGAGGACAGAAACGTCTGAAGGGGACAGAGGGGTCTGGAGAGGACAGAAAAGTCTGGAGAGGTACAGAGGGGTCTGGAGAGGACATCGCAGAATCTAGAGGCAGAAACAGGAGTCTGGAGAGGACAGAGGAGTCTGAAGAGGACAGAGGGGTCTGGAGAGGACAGAGGGGTCTGGAGAGGACAGAGGGGTCTGAAGAGGAAAGAAAAGTCTGGAGAGGACCGAGGAGTCTAGAGGAGGAAACAGGAGTCTGGAGGTGGCAGAGGAGTCTGGAGAAAAATAGAGGAGTGTAGAGGAGGACAGAGGGGTCTAGATGGGTCTGACCAAGCATTTAGCTGAAAGGCATCTCACGCTGTATGTGGAAATGTCCACAAGTTGTGCCTTTTTGGGAAGTGTTGGAACCATTGATGGACAATCCAACTTATAACCATTCATTTCATATTATATCTCTATAATGGGGCAAAGCTTCACATCCTCTGCATAGACATAGACATGTTTAATATTCAGGTTGCCACGTTGCGTGCTGTGAGTTGCATGTGTTAGATATATTTTAGATATATTTTTACCTATAGATATTGTGACATTCCCATCAAAGCAATGACTGTAGGTGTCGTAACATTGCATGACCGGAGCGTTCGATGGGGAACATTTCTTCTCAGGCGTCCCAATACAGCTGTAGCATTGTTCATCATTGGGTGTACGAGTAACATTATCTGTAAGACACAAATGCGGCATATCAGGATAATTCATCACATGGATAACCCAGGTCTGAGACCTTCCATAGACATCTATGTCACTGAGACTCTAGAATATGTTGCTCATATGAGGGATACATTATAAGTCTGCTAGAAGTGAGGTGTGTGCGACTGGCAACCACCAGATAAAGTTTATCCATGAGACCATAATATTTCAAGTTGTGTGCCTCTCTAGAGACTGTAACCACCAAAACTGTGCCTCTGAAGGAAGTGGAAAAGAGTGGAAGTGGAAAAGAGTTTGTGTACTAAGACTTTGCCTCTACAGGGATGGAACCACCAAAAATATGCCAAAAATGGCACCATCAAGAACCGTGCTATTCTAGAGAGTGGAACTTGTAAGAACCGTGTCTCTGTAGTGAATGGAACAACCAAGAACTTTATCTCTGCAGAAAGTGGAATAACCAAGAACTGGGCTTTTCTAGACAGTAGAACAACTAACAATTGTGTCTTTGTAGCAAGTGGGACCATTAATAACTGTGTCACTGTAAAGAATGGAATCACCAGGACAGGTGCCTCTATAGAGAGTGGAACCACTAAGAACTGTGCCACGCTAAACTGTGTAACTGCTAAGAAGGATACCTCTCTAGAGAGCGTAACCCTCAAGAACTATGTCTCTCTAGAGAATGAAACTGCCAAGATTGCGCCTCTCTATTGAGTGGAACCACCACTGGTTTCACTTGCCTGCATAGAGAGAGGGACGGGCAATAACTGTGTCTCTATAGAGAGAGGGATGGGCAATAACTGTGTCTCTATAGAGAGAGGGACGGGCAATAACTGTGTCTCTATAGAGAGAGGGATGGGCAATAACTGTGTCTCTATAGAGAGAGGGATGGGCAATAACTGAGTACTAATATGCAGAGACCTGAATGCAAGGACAGGCACAGAGATAGACTACCTGCCCCCTGACGACAACCCACATACGCACGGTAGTGAGATCCACCACCCAGAACCCACACAGACAAGAAGAAACAGCTAAGACAGAATTGTCAACAAAAGTGGGAGACAACTGCTGAACATTAGAGATGAGCGAACACTAAAATGTTCGAGGTTCGAAATTCGATTCGAACAGCCGCTCACTGTTCGAGTGTTCGAATGGGTTTCGAACCCCATTATAGTCTATGGGGAACATAAACTCGTTAAGGGGGAAACCCAATGTCACGGGATGGTTAGAGTCTATACTATAGGCAATGTGTAATATATATTTCATGTGGAATGTATTCTCTAACCTGTTGTATACATCAATGTGTAGTTGGCTGATTGGGGTCTAGTGTGTTAGCACATTGTATGCAAATACCTCTAACTAGTGAGGACCAGTGAGGACAATGGGTGGAGATAATCTGATCAGTGTCTCCAAGAAGATGTTGGACGGTGCATTGTCCACAGGAGACAGGGAGTAAGCTCTCCTTGGCATAGGTGAGGGGGGAAGGATCTGTGACTCAGCCCTTCCCACCCCCAGGTATAGGAAGTAACAGTTTAGTATATAGATATAGCTAGCAGTTAGTATGTGTTAGCCGGCCTGTGCACAGCTCTGTAGAGAGCCAGGACTTAGTTACAGGACCAAGGAGCCAAAGCTATCATTGGATTGTGACTTCTGTGGACTTATTGTTGTTACGGTTGATGTGACCGCCGCCGGCTACTAACTTTGTGGATTAGAATAAATTGCTGTTGTCTCCCGACCTCTTGCGTCCGTGTTGATTCAAAAGACCATCCGGAGGAAGACGTATACCTTTGCTCCGTGACAACTGGTTGGCAGCGGTGGGATCAACAGCGGACAGCGAGATGGACTACAGCAGCTCAGCGATTAATGGAGCCACAACCTCAGAATACAGGAACTGGACTATGGCAAGTCTACAAGTAAGGGCCCGGGAACTAAACCTGAGTTACCAGGGAAGAACGAAAGAGCAACTGATCGAGGCACTGGAGGAGATGACCCTGCAAAGCGACCATGAGGAGGGCTGCCCCCAGGAGACAGTAGAGATACAGGAGTGGCAGGTACAGACCCAAAAGAGCAGATGGGTTGTTTTGTATGAGGAGGAGTTGGCAGTGCTGGGGCTAGGAGCAACTGCAGAGCAAAGGAGTAGAGCATTACAGAGGGCTCAGGAAACGGAGAAGGAGGAACAGAGAATGGCGCATGAAAAGGAAAGAATGGCGCATGAAATGCGAATGGCTGAGATAACTATGAGGAATTATAATCAAACGTCGACCCCCAGCCCAACAGTGAGAGAACCACCATATGTCTCCCATAAACACTTCAAGACCTTTGATGAAGCGGCTGGGGATGTTGATGGATATTTTCAGGACTTCGAACACCAGTGCCACCTGATGGAAGTCCCAGAGAAGGATTGGGTCCGGTATCTGGTGGGGCACCTACGAGATGGGGCTGCGGAAGCTCTCAGAGCCATGGACCCTAGTGATCAGCGGGACTATGAGGCCATTAAAAGAGCGGTGCAGAAGTATTATGCAGTCACTCCAGAGACCTACCGAGTTCAGTTCCGCTCTTTGTCTTACAATGGGGGAAGCTCCTTCCACATGTTCGCCCACAAGTTGAAGCAAGCATGCAAGCGCTGGCTAGAAGGAGAGGAGGCTGTCACAGTCGATAAGGTCCTCCAAGTCATACTTAAGGAACAGTTCTTTTCCCAGTGCCCCGCTGAGATCCGTGAGTGGGTGCTGGAACGGAACCCAGCCACAGTTGAGCAAGCTGCTTCCCTTGCAGATGAGGGCCTGACCATCAAGCCGCAGTGGAAGAGGTTGTTTGCAGAGGAGCGGAAAACTACCACAGTCCGCCAGACACCCTTCAGCCAGCCACCCACCTTTCGTGCCCGGCCTCAGGATTACAATTCCCCCTCTACCCCTGCCCCAGCCCATCGGCCTCCAGCTATGAACAACCCTGTCCCTAGACAACGACCTACTGGAAGAATGCTAGAGCGCAGATGTTTTGGGTGCGGGCGGCCTGGACATTTGCAAGCTAGTTGCCCTGTTAACATGGGGGCACGGGCCACCGTGGCATCCCGGCCTATTCACTACCTGGGAACCACCCCTAGGACAGAAAGTTTGGCCCCATTTCCAGGTGACTCCATGAATGACCCATCTGTTCCACCTCCAGGGGTCTATGGGATTCAGCCTTCCGCCACACATCCCGCAAACCTTCAGCGGAAGCACTTGCAGGAGGTCCTACTGGATGGCCGAACAGTTGTTGGATTCCGGGACTCGGGAGCTTTCCTAACGGTAGCGGACCCCCGAGTGGTTCGACCCGAGGCCCTAGAGGAGGGCCCTGGCCTTTCTATCGAGTTGGCAGGAGGTACTCGGAAACGTATTCCTAAAGCTACCGTGGAACTCGACTATGGTTATGGACCAAAACGATGCACAATTGGTGTGATGAGCGGGCTGCCGGCCGATGTTCTGTTAGGCAACGATGTTGGAAATCTACAGTGCCACTTTGTGGGAGCAGTGACCCGAAGCCAAGCTCAGAGAGACGCCAACATGGATCCACCGGATTTTCTGCCAGATGCCAGCCCTTCAACCCTACAACTTTACCATTCAGTACCGCCGAGGGAACCAACACCAGAACGCAGATGGGTTATCCCGGCAGGAGGACATATGACCTATAGAGACTGATGTGCATTCCCCAATTTACCTGTGTAGGCCAATTGTGTCATGCACATGTTTTGAGAGGGGGAGGGGTTGTCACGGGATGGTTAGAGTCTATACTATAGGCAATGTGTAATATATATTTCATGTGGAATGTATTCTCTAACCTGTTGTATACATCAATGTGTAGTTGGCTGATTGGGGTCTAGTGTGTTAGCACATTGTATGCAAATACCTCTAACTAGTGAGGACCAGTGAGGACAATGGGTGGAGATAATCTGATCAGTGTCTCCAAGAAGATGTTGGACGGTGCATTGTCCACAGGAGACAGGGAGTCTGCTCTCCTTGGTATAGGTGAGGGGGGAAGGATCTGTGACTCAGCCCTCCCCACCCACAGATAGAGGAAGTAACAGTCTTAGTATATAGTTGTAGCTTGGAGTTAGTATGTGTTAGCCGGCCTGTGCACAGCTCTGTAGAGAGCCAGGATTTAGTTACAGGACCAAGGAACCAAAGTTATCATTGGATTGTGACTTCTGTGGACTTATTGTTATTACGGTTGATGTGACCGCCGCCGGCTACTAACTTTGTGGATTACAATAAATTGCTGTTGTCTCCCGACCTCTTGCGTCCGTGTTGATTCAAAAGACCTTCCGGAGGAAGACGTATACCTTTGCTCCGTGACACCCAAATTCGTGTCTGGAGGGTCACCAAGTCCACTATGACACCCCAGGAAATGATACCAACACCCTGGAATGACACTGGGACAGCAGGGGAAGCATGTCTGGGGGCATAAAAGTCACTTTATTTCATGGAAATCCCTGTCAGTTTGCGATTTTCGCAAGCTAACTTTTCCCCATAGAAATGCATTGGCCAGTGCTGATTGGCCAGAGTACGGAACTCGACCAATCAGCGCTGGCTCTGCTGGAGGAGGCGGAGTCTAAGATAGCTCCACACCAGTCTCCATTCAGGTCCGACCTTAGACTCCGCCTCCTCCGGCAGAGCCAGCGCTGATTGGCCGAAGGCTGGCCAATGCATTCCTATGCGAATGCAGACTTAGCAGTGCTGAGTCAGTTTTGCTCAACTACACATCTGATGCACACTCGGCACTGCTACATCAGATGTAGCAATCTGATGTAGCAGAGCCGAGGGTGCACTAGAACCCCTGTGCAAACTCAGTTCACGCTAATAGAATGCATTGGCCAGCGCTGATTGGCCAATGCATTCTATTAGCCCGATGAAGTAGAGCTGAATGTGTGTGCTAAGCACACACATTCAGCACTGCTTCATCAAGCCAATACAATGCATTAGCCAGTGCTGATTGGCCAGAGTACGGAATTCGGCCAATCAGCGCTGGCTCTGCTGGAGGAGGCGGAGTCTAAGATCGCTCCACACCAGTCTCCATTCAGGTCCGACCTTAGACTCCGCCTCCTCCAGCAGAGCCAGCGCTGATTGGCCGAATTCCGTACTCTGGCCAATCAGCACTGGCTAATGCATTGTATTGGCGTGATGAAGCAGTGCTGAATGTGTGTGCTTAGCACACACATTCAGCTCTACTTCATCGGGCTAATAGAATGCATTGGCCAGCGCTGATTGGCCGAATTCCGTACTCTGGCCAATCAGTGCTGGCCAATGCATTCTATTAGCTTGATGAAGCAGAGTGTGCACAAGGGTTCAAGCGCACCCTCGGCTCTGATGTAGCAGAGCCGAGGCTGCACAAGGGTTCAAGCGCACCCTCGGCTCTGATGTAGGAGAGCCGAGGGTGCACTTGAACCCTTGTGCACCCTCAGCTCTGCTACATCAGAGCCGAGGGTGCGCTTGAACCCTTGTGCACACTCTGCTTCATCAAGCTAATAGAATGCATTGGCCAGCGCTGATTGGCCAATGTATTCTATTAGCCTGATGAAGTAGAGCTGAATGTGTGTGCTAAGCACACACATTCAGCTCTACTTCATCGGGCTAATAGAATGCATTGGCCAGCGCTGATTGGCCAGAGTACGGAACTCGACCAATCAGCGCTGGCTCTGCTGGAGGAGGCGGAGTCTAAGATCGCTCCACACCAGTCTCCATTCAGGTCCGACCTTAGACTCCGCCTCCTCCAGCAGAGCCAGCGCTGATTGGCCGAATTCCGTACTCTGGCCAATCAGCACTGGCTAATGCATTGTATTGGCTTGATGAAGCAGTGCTGAATGAGTGTGCTTAGCACACACATTCAGCTCTACTTCATCGGGCTAATAGAATGCATTGGCCAATCAGCGCTGGCCAATGCATTCTATTAGTGTGAACTGAGTTTGCACAGGGGTTCTAGTGCACCCTCGGCTCTGCTACATCAGATTGCTACATCTGATGTAGCAGTGCCGAGTGTGCATCAGATGTGTAGTTGAGCAAAACTGACTCAGCACTGCTAAGTCTCTGAATTCGCATAGGAATGCATTGGCCAGCCTTCGGCCAATCAGCGCTGGCTCTGCCGGAGGAGGCGGAGTCTAAGGTCGGACCTGAATGGAGACTGGTGTGGAGCGATCTTAGACTCCGCCTCCTCCAGCAGAGCCAGCGCTGATTGGTCGAGTTCCGTACTCTGGCCAATCAGCGCTGGCCAATGCATTCTATTAGCCCGATGAAGTAGAGCTGAATGTGTGTGCTTAGCACACACATTCAGCTCTACTTCATCAGGCTAATAGAATACATTGGCCAATCAGCGCTGGCCAATGCATTCTATTAGCTTGATGAAGCAGAGTGTGCACAAGGGTTCAAGCGCACCCTCGGCTCTGATGTAGCAGAGCTGAGGGTGCACAAGGGTTCAAGTGCACCCTCGGCTCTCCTACATCAGAGCCGAGGGTGCGCTTGAACCCTTGTGCAGCCTCGGCTCTGCTACATCAGAGCCGAGGGTGCGCTTGAACCCTTGTGCACACTCTGCTTCATCAAGCTAATAGAATGCATTGGCCAGCGCTGATTGGCCAGAGTACGGAATTCGGCCAATCAGCGCTGGCCAATGCATCCCTATGGGAAAAAGTTTATCTCACAAAAATCACAATTACACACCCGATAGAGCTCCAAAAAGTTATTTTTAATAACATTCCCCCCTAAATAAAGGTTATCCCTAGCTATCCCTGCCTGTACAGCTATCCCTGTCTCATAGTCACAAAGTTCACATTCTCATATGACCCGGATTTGAAATCCACTATTCGTCTAAAATGGAGGTCACCTGATTTCGGCAGCCAATGACTTTTTCCAATTTTTTTCAATGCCCCCAGTGTCGTAGTTCCTGTCCCACCTCCCCTGCGCTGTTATTGGTGCAAAAAAGGCGCCAGGGAAGGTGGGAGGGGAATCGAATTTTGGCGCACTTTACCACGTGGTGTTCGATTCGATTCGAACATGGCGAACACCCTGATATCCGATCGAACATGTGTTCGATAGAACACTGTTCGCTCATCTCTACTGAACATGTGCCGAAGCCTAGGACTGTACATAATAAACGGACGTACCACAGGCGATCCCAGAGGACGCTTCACACTAAACTCTCAAGTGGGCAACAGCGTGGTGGACTATGCCATTACAGACACAGACCTGTCAGACATTGAAGACTTCACAATCGCACCTGACTCCCATCTATCAGACCACAACCAGATCCTACTATACATGAGAACCATGAACAAAACACCCACACATGAGCCCCAACAGTCCGGCCTCTACAACCTACCAAGACATTTCACATGGGCCAACCACCAGGCCATAGAATATACCAACGCAACCAACCGACCCGAAATCAAGACACTGCTCACAAACTTCCATACAAACACCTATCAGCCAGACCAACAGGGAGTCACCAGAGCTGTGAAGGATCTCAAGTACATCCTACAGACCACAGCAGAACTAGCAGGCCTGAAACGAACCAAACCAATAAGACAAACCAACAAACAGTCCCACAAATGGTTCGACAGCGACTGCAGAGCACTACGCCATACCCTAAGAACAGCCTCCAACCAAAAACACAGGGACCCCAACAACAAGGAGGTAAGGGAAGCCTACAACAATCTATGCAAGCAATACAAGGGCACCCTCAGAGAGAAGAAACAGAGATACCTCTCCCACAAAATAGAGCAACTAGAGGACTCCCTCCAGGACAGCTCATTCTGGGAGACCTGGCACCACATGGGCACAAAGCCCAAGAAAAACTCTCTCCACATCCAAAATGGCAATATCTTGCTCAACTACTTCAGAGGTCTCTACAAAAACATCCCAGAAGAAGAACTAACTCCAGAACAGCAACAGATAATCACCAAACTGAGGGACATGGAGAAAGTCATCAAAGACTTCCAGAACCCTCTGGACTCACAATCACCATAAAAGATATACAGGAAAGAATTGCCGTGCTGAAAGGCAAAAAGGCCAGTGGCCCTGACGGCATCCTACCAGAGATGATCAAATACAGCCCTCCAGCAATACACACGGCACTGGCAAAGCTATTCACCCTCGTGCTCAATGCTGGACACTTCCCCGAAGACTGGAACAAAGGCCTCATAACCCCCATCTACAAGAATGGGGACCAATATGACCCCAACAACTACAGAGGGATCTGCGTCAGCAGCACGCTGGGGAAACTGTTCAACAGCATCATCAATAACAGAATCCTCACCTTCCTCACACAACACGGGGTCCTCAGCAAGAGCCAAGCAGGGTTCATGCCAAACCACCGCACCACAGACCATATCTACACCCTGCACAGCCTCATCAAGACGCACGTCCACAACACCAGAAGAGGCAAGATATTCGCCTGCTTCGTGGACTTTAAGAAGGCGTTTGATTCAGTATGGCACCCAGGCCTACTCCTAAAACTCCTAGAGAGTGGAATAGGAGGAAGAACGTACGACGTCATCAAGAGCTCCTACACCGGAAACCAGTGCAGTGTGAAGGTGAATGGGAAAAGGACAGCATACTTCCAACAGGCCCGAGGGGTCAGACAAGGCTGTAGCATGAGCCCAACGCTCTTCAACATCTATATCAATGAACTGGCTACAGCCCTGGAGGCCTCACCAACCCCAGGCCTCACCCTGAACAATCGAGAGGTGAAGTTCCTGCTATACGCCGATGACCTCCTACTCCTGGCCCCCACCGAGAAAGACCTCCAAGAAAGCCTGTCAGTGCTGGAAAAATTCAGCACCACATGGGCCCTACCCATCAACCAGAAGAAGACCAAAGTCATGGTATTTCAGAAGAAGGGCCACAATAAAGCCTCCACCACCCCACAATTCACACTGAACGGCTCCACACTGGAGAAAACCAACAGCTACACCTACCTGGGGCTGGAGCTCAGCCAATCAGGAAGCTTCAAAGCAGCAATAGAAACCCTGAAAGCAAAAGCCTGCAGAACCTTCTACGCCATCAGAAGACAACTGTACCACCTCAAACCACCGGTGAGGGTCTGGCTGAAGATATTTGACGCAGTCATCTCCCCGATCCTTCTCTATGGCAGTGAGGTTTGGGGCCCAGCCACCTACCCAGACCAGTCAAGGTGGGATTCCAGCCCAACAGAGAACTTCCACCTGGAGTTCTGCAAATACCTGCTCCATGTCCATCGCAACACCACCAACATGGCCTGCAGGGCAGAGCTAGGCAGACTCCCCCTATGGCTCACCATACAGAAGAGGGCGCTAGCTTTCCAGGCACACATCCAGGGGAGCGACTCCTACCACCACCAAGCATGGCTAAGCCACCCGAGCAAACCAGACACTCACCAACCAAACAACAGCCAACCACCAAACCAAAAACACCAACAGATGATAACCAAGGCCGAAATAAAGGCGACCACAGAGGCAAACAGAGAGCGGTACATTGAAGAATGGAGAAACGAAATAAATAACTCCAAGAAACTCACCAATGTGTACCAATCCCTACAAAGGGACTACACCATGGCCACCTACCTGGAGAGAATACGCCACCCCAAGCACAGACAGACCCTGAGCCGGTACAGACTGAGCGCCCACAACCTAGAGATAGAGACGGGGCGATACAGGCAGACGTACAAGCCACGGGAGAAGAGACTGTGCCAGCACTGTGACCAGGGGGCCCTAGAAGACCAGACCCACTTCCTGCTACACTGCACCAAATACTCAGCTGTGAGGGCCGTCTACTACCAAAGACTCTCTGCCCACATCCCAGACTGGGAGAAGAGGAAACTCTACATCCTACTGGGAGAAGAAGAGGCCACTGTGGAGATCGCTGCCCAATACGTGTCCAGCTGTCACCGAACAAGAGGAAGATGAGACTCCACGGACTGTTATATTTATCCCAAAACACCCACCCCACCCCACCCCCAACCCCCCATATAGCGGTCACCAACGAAGAGGAAGATGAGACTCCATGGACTGTTATAACCCAAACCACCCCCCATACCCACCACCCACCCAACCCAACGCCCCCCCCCCCCACGCCCACTTTACTAGCTTTGGCAATGCCAAATACCTATTCGGACGTGCCAATAAAGCTTTTTGATTTGATTTGACTTGATTTGTGTCTCTATAGAGAGAGGGATGGCAATAACTATGTCTCTATAGAGATAGGGACGGGCAATAACTGTGTCTCTATAGAGAGAGGGACGGGCAATAACTGTGTCTCTATAGAGATAGGGACGGGCAATAACTGTGTCTCTATAGAGATAGGGACGGGCAATAACTGTGTCTCTATAGAGATAGGGACGGGCAATAACTGTGTCTCTATAGAGATGGGGACGGGCAATAACTGTGCCTCTATAGAGATAGGGACGGGCAATAACTGTGTCTCTATAGAGATGGGGACGGGCAATAACTGTGCCTCTATAGAGATAGGGATGGGCAATAACTGTGTCTCTATAGAGATGGGGACGGGCAATAACTGTGCCTCTATAGAGATAGGGACGGGCAATAACTGTGTCTCTATAGAGATAGGGACGGGCAATAACTGTGTCTCTATAGAGAGAGGGACGGGCAATAACTGTGTCTCTATAGAGATAGGGACGGGCAATAACTGTGCCTCTATAGAGATAGGGACGGGCAATAACTGTGCCTCTATAGAGATAGGGACGGGCAATAACTGTGTCTCTGTAAAGACTTTTAAACACCAAGACTATGTTCTTCCTGAGAGTCTGTCTGTAACCACCACAGTATTTCCCTCCTTTAAGTTCCTTGTAAACGTTAAGCCTGATGCTTCTTGTAAGACTGTTATAACCACCAAGCTGGCTGCCCCAAATCTGAGTCATTCCAGCTGACTAGTGATTTCTGTATGATTCTTGAGTGTGGCTTTAAAACATATGACCCCCCCAGGCTTAAAAATCCAGATACCCATTACAGGTGTCCTCTGGGTGATGGCAGTATAAATTTATGGCTACCTATATTACTATAGTATATTATTTAGGCACTGCGCGGTGGTAATATATAGGCACTGTGCGGTGGTAGTATATAGGCACTGTGCGGTGGTAATATATAGGTACTATGTGGTGGTAGTATATAGGCACTGTGCGGTGGTAGTATATAGGCACTGTGTGGTGGTAATATATAGGTACTATGTGGTGGTAGTATATAGGCACTGTGTGGTGGTAGTATATAGGTACTATGTGGTGGTAGTATATAGGCACTGTGCGGTGGTAGTATATAGGTACTATGTGGTGGTAGTATATAGGTACTATGTGGTGGTAGTATATAGGCACTGTGCAGAGGTAATATATAGGTACTATGTGGTGGTAGTATATAGGCACTGTGTGGTGGTAATATATAGGTACTATGTGGTGATAGTATATAGGTACTATGTGGTGGTAATATATAGGTACTATGTGGTGGTAGTATATAGGCACTGTGCGGTGGTAGTATATAGGTACTATGTGGTGGTAGTATATAGGTACTATGTGGTGGTAGTATATAGGCACTGTGTGGTGGTAGTATATAGGTACTATGTGGTGGTATATATAGGCACTGTGCAATGGTAGTATATAGGCACTGTGCGGTGGTAATATATAGGTACTATGTGGTGGTAGTATATAGGCACTGTGCAGAGGTAGTATATAGGCACTGTGTGGTGGTAGTATATAGGTACTATGTGGTGGTAGTATATAGGCACTGTGCAGTGGTAGTATATAGGCACTGTGCGGTGGTAATATATAGGTACTATGTGGTGGTAGTATATAGGCACTGTGCAATGGTAGTATATAGGCACTGTGCGGTGGTAATATATAGGTACTATGTGGTGGTAGTATATAGGCACTGTGCAGTGGTAGTATATAGGCACTGTGCGGTGGTAATATATAGGTACTATGTGGTGGTAGTATATAGGCACTGTGCAGAGGTAATATATAGGTACTATGTGGTGGTAGTATATAGGCACTGTGCAGTGGTAGTATATAGGCACTGTGCGGTGGTAGTATATAGGCACTGTGTGGTGGTAATATATAGGTACTATGTGGTGGTAGTATATAGGCACTGTGTGGTGGTAGTATATAGGTACTATGTGGTGGTAGTATATAGGCACTGTGCGGTGGTAGTATATAGGTACTATGTGGTGGTAGTATATAGGTACTATGTGGTGGTAGTATATAGGCACTGTGCAGAGGTAATATATAGGTACTATGTGGTGGTAGTATATAGGCACTGTGTGGTGGTAATATATAGGTACTATGTGGTGATAGTATATAGGTACTATGTGGTGGTAATATATAGGTACTATGTGGTGGTAGTATATAGGCACTGTGCGGTGGTAGTATATAGGTACTATGTGGTGGTAGTATATAGGTACTATGTGGTGGTAGTATATAGGCACTGTGTGGTGGTAGTATATAGGTACTATGTGGTGGTAGTATATAGGCACTGTGCAATGGTAGTATATAGGCACTGTGCGGTGGTAATATATAGGTACTATGTGGTGGTAGTATATAGGCACTGTGCAGAGGTAGTATATAGGCACTGTGTGGTGGTAGTATATAGGTACTATGTGGTGGTAGTATATAGGCACTGTGCAGTGGTAGTATATAGGCACTGTGCGGTGGTAATATATAGGTACTATGTGGTGGTAGTATATAGGCACTGTGCAATGGTAGTATATAGGCACTGTGCGGTGGTAATATATAGGTACTATGTGGTGGTAGTATATAGGCACTGTGCAGAGGTAATATATAGGTACTATGTGGTGGTAGTATATAGGCACTGTGCAGTGGTAGTATATAGGCACTGTGCGGTGGTAATATATAGGTACTATGTGGTGGTAGTATATAGGCACTGTGCGGTGGTAGTATATAGGCACTGTGCGGTGGTAGTATATAGGCACTGTGTGGTGGTAGTATATAGGTACTATGTGGTGGTAGTATATAGCTACTGTGCAATGGTAGTATATAGGCACTGTGCGGTGGTAGTATATAGGTACTATGTGGTGGTAGTATATAGGTACTATGTGGTGGTAGTATATAGGCACTGTGCGGTGGTAGTATATAGGCACTGTGCAGAGGTAATATATAGGTACTATGTGGTGGTAGTATATAGCTACTGTGCAATGGTAGTATATAGGTACTATGTGGTGGTAGTATATAGGCACTGTGCAGAGGTAATATATAGGTACTATGTGGTGGTAGTATATAGGCACTGTGCAGTGGTAGTATATAGGCACTGTGCGGTGGTAATATATAGGTACTATGTGGTGGTAGTATATAGGCACTGTGCGGTGGTAGTATATAGGCACTGTGCGGTGGTAGTATATAGATACTGTGCGGTAGTAATATATAAGTACTATGTGGTGGTAGTATATAGGCACTGTGCGGTGGTAATATATAGGTACTATGTGGTGGTAGTATATAGGTACTATGTGGTGGTAGTATATAGGCACTGTGCGGTGGTAGTATATAGGTACTATGTGGTGGTAGTATATAGGTACTATGTGGTGGTAGTATATAGGCACTGTGCGGTGGTAGTATATAGGCACTGTGCGGTGGTAATATATAGGTACTATGTGGTGGTAGTATATAGGCACTGTGCAATGGTAGTATATAGGCACTGTGTGGTGGTAGTATATAGGTACTATGTGGTGGTAGTATATAGCTACTGTGCAATGGTAGTATATAGGCACTGTGCGGTGGTAGTATATAGGTACTATGTGGTGGTAGTATATAGGTACTATGTGGTGGTAGTATATAGGCACTGTGCGGTGGTAGTATATAGGCACTGTGCAGAGGTAATATATAGGTACTATGTGGTGGTAGTATATAGGCACTGTGCAATGGTAGTATATAGGCACTGTGTGGTGGTAGTATATAGGTACTATGTGGTGGTAGTATATAGGCACTGTGCAATGGTAGTATATAGGCACTGTGCAATGGTAGTATATAGGCACTGTGCGGTGGTAATATATAGGTACTATGTGGTGGTAGTATATAGGCACTGTGCAATGGTAGTATATAGGCACTGTGTGGTGGTAGTATATAGGTACTATGTGGTGGTAGTATATAGGCACTGTGCAATGGTAGTATATAGGCACTGTGCGGTGGTAATATATAGGTACTATGTGGTGGTAGTATATAGGCACTGTGCAATGGTAGTATATAGGCACTGTGCAGAGGTAATATATAGGTACTATGTGGTGGTAGTATATAGGCACTGTGCAATGGTAGTATATAGGCACTGTGTGGTGGTAGTATATAGGTACTATGTGGTGGTAGTATATAGGCACTGTGCGGTGGTAGTATATAGACACTGTGCGGTAGTAATATATAAGTACTATGTGGTGGTAGTATATAGGCACTGTGCGGTGGTAATATATAGGCACTGTGCGGTGGTAGTATATAGGCACTGTGCGGTGGTAGCATATAGGCACTGTGCGGTGGTAGTATATAGACACTGTGCGGTGGTAATATATAGGTACTATGTGGTGGTAGTATATAGGCACTGTGCGGTGGTAGCATATAGGCACTGTGCGGTGGTAGTATATAGGTACTATGTGGTGGTAGTATATAGGCACTGTGCGGTGGTAGTATATAGACACTGTGCGGTAGTAATATATAAGTACTATGTGGTGGTAGTATATAGGCACTGTGCGGTGGTAGTATATAGACACTGTGCGGTAGTAATATATAAGTACTATGTGGTGGTAGTATATAGGCACTGTGCGGTGGTAATATATAGGCACTGTGCGGTGGTAGTATATAGGCACTGTGCGGTGGTAGCATATAGGCACTGTGCGGTGGTAGTATATAGACACTGTGCGGTGGTAATATATAGGTACTATGTGGTGGTAGTATATAGGCACTGTGCGGTGGTAGCATATAGGCACTGTGCGGTGGTAATATATAGGTACTATGTGGTGGTAGTATATAGGCACTGCGCGGTGGTAATATATAAGTACTATGTGGTGGTAGTATATAGGCACTGTGCGGTGGTAATATATAGGCACTGTGCGGTGGTAGTATATAGGCACTGTGCGGTGGTAGCATATAGGCACTGTGCGGTGGTAGTATATAGACACTGTGCGGTGGTAGCATATAGGCACTGTGCGGTGGTAGTATATAGACACTGTGCGGTGGTAGCATATAGGCACTGTGCGGTGGTAGTATATAGACACTGTGCGGTGGTAATATATAGGTACTATGTGGTGGTAGTATATAGGCACTGCGGCGGTGGTAATATATAGGTACTATATGGTGGTAGTATATAGGCACTGCGCGGTGGTAATATATAGGTACTATGTGGTGGTAGTATATAGGCACTGCGCGGTGGTAATATATAGGTACTATGTGGTGGTAGTATATAGGCACTGTGCGGTACTATTGGTTTTAATTGACTATATTAGGTACGTTATGTAGAGTAGCATTATGTTGGCACTGTATAATATTCAGTTCTATATGGCGGCATTATTTTGGGCACCGATTGACATTTTGGGCGCAGTATGACGTATAAACATTTACCATCAGTGGCCAGTTGATAGTCTTTCAGATTCATGTTACTGTTGCACAAGCTGCTGTTACATTGTCTCAGCTGAGCAAATACGGTGATCCCATGAAAGGACAGAGTTCTTTCAAATTTCGCCTCGTCGCCGTAACCGCAGCCTTTCTTCAGAACGACGTGATTCTCATGACCTGTGGGATGAGACAAACTATTAGAGACCAATAAAAGCTATGAACATGGGGCCGGTTATGGGGTCTGCACTATGAGGTAACAAAACGGGCCAAGATCAAGACACATCGGTAAGGTAAAGAAGTCAGGTGGTCCCGGCAGCCTCTGAAGGGGTCTTGTGTTTATAGAGCTTTTACTCTTTTTGTCTTTAGTTTGGCGGTTTACGTACTTGTCTTTATGGCGCTGATGGTCTCTACGCAAACATTATGATCCAAGGCGCAGGTAACATTGGTGGCTTTTTCGGGTAGGCAGTCTCCATCACCTTGGTCCGTGCAAGAGTAACACTGAATGGATTCGGATTCGTAAGTGGTGCCATCTACAGGGTAAGAGGAGGAGAGAAGAGAATGAATGGGTAAATAGAGCAAACCTTCCACGTATATATGTATATAGTGAACATGTGTCATTACATCAGCTTGTTTTTTGTAGAGTGAGCTCTATTTTTCAATGTCCCCGTTTTGGATTATATGAGATTTACTAAGTTTTTTACATTTCTTTCTTAATGATAATACAATTGTCACATTATATCTATATACACATTTTACGACTTTTGCAATGAAAAAAAAGTCATTTTTGTGTCGTTGAATTTCGAGACTCTCTTATATATTTCCTTAGATGAAGATGTATGATGTTTTGTATTGTTTGGACTGGGGGATATAATCTCCCCAGCTTTGTTGTTTCACTCTATATTATGCATGGGAAGAATATGCAAATCTGTCTTCCATGATGTAATTAGGAAGTCAGCTGCTGCCTCAGTGTTGCAAACCAATAGAGGGCGCTCACTGGAATGTGCAAGCCTGTCTTCCCTGATGTAATTAGGAAGACAGAATCTCAGTGATATAGCCCAATAAAGGCTGCTCCCTTTAGCATCATGCTCGACCTTCCAAGAGGCCTTTGTTTTGCAATGATGCTGGAATTATTACCAGGTATAGTCTCTCAACCAAGGATGGCCGTTTCGATGTTATTGCATCTCGTCAGCCCGATGTAGAGAAGACTAACCTGGTAGAGGTGAGAGGCTTAGACAGGGTTAAGGGGATATCATCACTCCTTAGGGAGAGACCACCATATAGCTGTGTGCAGACTTGTTAAGCCTTTAGCACTCCACTTTGCAAGGGACCATGGGATGAATATGCAAATCTGTCTTCCATGATGTAATTAGGACGTCAGGTGCCTCAGTGTTGCAAACTAATAGAGGGCGCTCACTGGAATGTGCAAGCCTGTCTTCCCTGATGTAATTAGGAAGACAGAATCTCAGTGATATTGTCCAATAAAGATTTGCTCCCTTTAACATCGACCTTCCAAGAGGCCTTTGTTTTGCAATGATGCTGGGATTATTACCAGGTACAGTCTCTCAACCGAGGACGGCCGTTTCGATGTTATTGCATCTCGTCAGCCCGATGTAGAGAAGACTAACCTGGTAGAGGTGAGAGGCTTAGACAGGGTTAAGGGGATATCGTCATTCCTTAGGGAGAGACCACCATATAGCTGTGTGGAGACTTGTTAAGCCTTTAGCACTCCACTTTGCAAGGGACCATGGGAAGAATATGCAAATCTGTCTTCCATGATGTAATTAGGAAGTCAGGTGCCTTTATTGGGCCATATCACTGAGATTCTGTCTTCCTAATTACATCAGGGAAGACAGGCTTGCACATTCCAGTGAGCGCCCTCTATTGGTTTGCAACACTGAGGCACCTGACTTCCTAATTACATCATGGAAGACAGATTTGCATATTCTTCCCATGGTCCCTTGCAAAGTGGAGTGCTAAAGGCTTAATGAGTCTTCACACACCTATATGGTGGTCTCTCCCTAAGGAGTGACGATACCCCCTTCACTCTATACTATGCAGAGATACATTTACACTACAGTCTTAATAGGGATCCCCTTTAAGTTCCCCTTGGCCTTGCAGGAGACCATCAGTAGGGCAGTATGGGCTATAAATAGGGGTGCACAGGCAATAATGATGTATACTGTATATTAGTGACAACCCACTACACAAGCAAGCGGAGTTCTTACAGATAGTCAGTGCATTATGGCAATCTTGACATTGGACTTGCTTCAAACTTTCTGTAAGTTGTAGGTAAGACTACACTGTAGACTATGTCCATGACGGAGAAGATATCCTCTCTCCGCCTTCACCGATTCTTCTCCTCCTTGAGAAAGTTATTCCAGTTCACCCAGTCAGCTCTAACGTATCATCTATCTCGTCTCTTGTAGTTTACTTGGATCCTAATTCCAACTTTCCTTGGAAATTTCCAATAACTATATCATGCCAAAGTGAAAATTGTTCAAATTGTAACTCAGACATGTTTCTCAGCATTCTGCTCGATCTTCTGAAGACCATAATCTAACTTCTGCTTCTCCAATGACACGTCTGTGGTCACTTTCTTTGCATATATTTGGACTATGAGGTCAGCACAAGTTTCCTATGCATGACGGAGCCCGTAGGATTTGTAATTTCTACATTGGGATCCAAGGTCAATGCGATCTTCTTCAATGTATCTATGACATATCAGAAGATCACACTGACTTGGTTCCCACCTAAGCACATAAATACTGTGGACATATAGAAATTTCCAATATCATCCAAAGACTTCTTACCTTCCTGACCGAACGTGGAGACCAAGGAAAGGATGATCAGCAGAGTCGGGCCAAATATCTTCTCCATCTTCAGTGATCCTGTTCCTCCCTGAGAATCTGATTCTGGTTCCAACCTGCTAGCTCTAACGTATCATCTGTCTTTCTATTGTTTCTCCTTGTTTATCAGCCTTGTTTGGATCCATTCCATAAGTCATAGGTGGGGATCCTCCCATCCAGACGTAATCATCAGCTCTATAACCTGAATAACACAGAAGCCAAACTTTCCCCGGAGCATCTTTCACTATTTTAGTCATTCCAATTACACGCACAGTCACCGCTCCTAATCCTGCCAAGTGGCATCGGCTGTAAATCCAGTTTTATAAGCTTCGCATGATGTTGGTGGCCGCATCATTGTGACACAGTGACAAACCTTGTGTTTTATTATCATCTAGACCTCTAAAGACCTCAAAAGTGGTCAGATCTTCAGCCAATATCGTCAAGGTCTATGGTGCCAGGTAAGAATGACTTCACCCAAAGTCTGCATGACCATCCGCCCAGGAGGTCCAAGAACAGCGATAGTCTACCTGGTGGCTTTACTATCCCATCCAGTTGGATGCCTGAGAACATTACATTTTGCAAGTGGTCAAAGTCCTCCATTGGGTAAACTTCAGTGGTTCCACCTTAGCTAATTTTGAGTTGTCCTTTCCTCATCTCAAAGTCATATTGTTGGGCCCCCAGTTTTGATGGGATCAGCTGACACTCCAGCATGCCGATGAGATTGGGAGACATTGAGGACATCTGGTCTACCACAAATGATTTTTACACCTGAGCCAGGGGTGAACCTACCTGTTTCGCCGCCCGAGGCGGACGACAAAAAGCCGCCCCCCCCCCCCTGGGAGGAGGGGGGCAGGGCGGAGCAAAGGGGGCGTGGCAGAGCGGCATTAGCAGGCAGAGAGCAGGCAGGGAGAGGACCTGCTCTCTGCCTGAGCATGAGGGGAGGCCGCTGGAGCAGCGCTGCTCCAGCGGCCTCCCCAATCCACCGTTCGGTGACGGTGACGCTAAGCCAGTCCGGGACAGCCTGTCCTGGATTGGCTTAGGTAAGCAAAAATGCCGCCTTCCCCGGGGCCCTGGCATAGCGCCGTCTGAAGCGGTCGCTTCAGGTCGCCTCATGGGAGGTGCGACGCTGACCTGAGCAAGAATTTGCTTCCAGTTTTAGACTGAATTGTTCTTGCTGTTTATGGTTACAACTTGGTTTCCTGACCATGGTCTTCTGTTCTCTACCTGCCCTGACCTCTGCTTGGATTCCACTTATGACTGAACTCTGCCAGCCTTGACCCGTTTCATCCCACCATGAGTCCTGTCTACTGCCTCTCTATGTGTCTGCTATTGGTAGTGAAGGCCACTTCAGGGGTTATGTCCATATCACCTTGCACGAGTTTAAGGTGAGGAAAGCAGATCTCCTTAGACTCCGCCATTTTGTTCAGCCCTGAGATCTAATGGGTTCACATCTCCAGATGAGTGTTGTTGCATGCTAAGTAACTGTGAGCCAAATGTTCTTGACTCTCCATGGTCATGCATTGAGACCTGCAAGCTCCTTCCAAAACCTTCCCATTTCCTAAGGGCTAGTTCACACGTGGGCAAAGGGGAGGTTTTTGACAGCGGAATTCGCTTCAAAAACCTCTCCTTTAACATGGTGGTCTATGTAGACCACTAGCTTTTTTTTTCCTCCTAGCGTTTTCCGCCTGAAGAAGCGACATGACCTTTCTTCAGGCGGAAAACGCCTGAAGAATTGCATAGAAGTGAATGGGAGGCGAAAACCGCGCGGTAAAAAACCGCGCGTTTTTTTGCACACAAAACCGCGCGGTTTTTTACAAAAACCGCGCGGTTTTCGCCTGCAGTTTCTATAGCACATATAGGAAAAAAAAAACCTAGCGAAAACCGCTAGCGAAAACCGCGTCAAAAACCTCGTCAAAAACCGCGCGGAATGCAAAAAACAGCGTCAAAAAAACTCCTCGAGGTTTTTTACCTCGCACAAATAAGCTAGGCGGTTTTCACGTGTGAACTGACCCTAAAGGTTTGGCTAGTTTGACATCCACATAGAATACGATTATATGTTGCATTTAGAAGCAAAATGTGGCTCAAGCTTTAGCATTCTGAGATTTCTGGTTTTGCACTGGTTCCCCCTTGCAAAAAATGTCATAACCCCCTCTTCCATTTGAGGGATCCCCATGGTCTCAGTATGTGTCGTCCTGTGCGATTCCTCTCTTGGTCTTATTATTCTGGGCTGTTCTTACTAACAGAGAATGTGACATGATCGGACATGCCGTGATCTCAGGATGTAAAGTCATTCAGTGTGAAACCTCTTACATATCTGACCTAATTACAGACAATTACTGAGTTTCGTAATTAAGCAAAAATTTACTGTATCAAGCGTCTTCTCTGGAAGTCATTATATAGCGAGGGTCATATGTAACAGAAGAGTAAGGGAAAGTATAGCACCTGAGAGTGTGTACGCCGTATAGCTGCCGAACGGCAGTACTTAAGGGGTTAAACATTAGAGATGAGCGAACACTAAAATGTTCGAGGTTCGAAATTCGATTCGAACAGCCGCTCAATGTTCGTGTGTTCGAACGGGTTTCGAACCCCATTATAGTCTATGGGGAACAGATACTCGTTAAGGGGGAAACCCAAATCCGTGTCTGGAGGGTCACCAAGTCCACTATGACACCCCAGGAAATGATGCCAACACCTCTGGAATGACACTGGGACAGCAGGGGAAGCATGTCTGGGGGCATCTAACACACCAAAGACCCTCTATTACCCCAACATCACAGCCTAACAACTACACACTTTACACACTCAATACCACCTCTCTGACAGTAGGAAAACACCTTGAAACATGTGTATTTGGCACTTGCAGTGAGGAGAGCTTGTCACCAGCAGTGAATTTGGCCCTTGTAGTAAGTTGAGGTTGGCACCAACATTTGTTTTGAAAATCAGGGTGGATTGAGCCTCTAACCAGCAGAGTTTGGGCAAATTCATGGTGGAGGGAGCCTCTAAAAACCCCAGTTTGGACCAATTCATGGTGGAGGGAGCCTCTAACCAGCCCAGTTTGGGCAAATTCATGGTGGAGGGAGCCTCTAAAAAACCCAGTTTGGACCAATTCATGGTGGAGGGAGCCTCTAACCAGCCCAGTTTGGGCAAATTCATGGTGGAGGGAGCCTCTAACCAGCCCAGTTTGGACCAATTAATGGTGGAGGGAGCCTCTAACCAGCCCAGTTTGGACCAATTAATGGTGGAGGGAGCCTCTAACCACCCCAGTTTGGACCAATTCATGGTGGAGGGAGCCTCTAAACAGCCCAGTTTGGGCAAATTCATGGTGGAGGGAGCCTCTAAAAAACCCAGTTTGGACCAATTCATGGTGGAGGGAGCCTCTAACCAGCCCAGTTTGGACCAATTAATGGTGGAGGGAGCCTCTAAACAGCCAAGTTTGGACCAATTCATGGTGGAGGGAGCCTCTAAAAACCCCAGTTTGGACCAATTCATGGTGGAGGGAGCCTCTAACCAGCCCAGTTTGGGCAAATTCATGGTGGAGGGAGCCTCTAAACAGCCCAGTTTGGGCAAATTCATGGTGGAGGGAGCCTCTAACCAGCCCAGTTTGGACCAATTAATGGTGGAGGGAGCCTCTAACCAGCCCAGTTTGGACCAATTAATGGTGGAGGGAGCCTCTAAAAAACCCAGTTTGGACCAATTCATGGTGGAGGTAGCCTCTAACCAGCCCAGTTTGGACCAATTCATGGTGGAGGGAGCCTCTAAAAAACCCAGTTTGGACCAATTCATGGTGGAGGGAGCCTCTAAACAGCCCAGTTTGGGCAAATTCATGGTGGAGGGAGCCTCTAAAAACCCCAGTTTGGACCAATTCATGGTGGAGGGAGACTCTAACCAGCCCAGTTTGGGCAAATTCATGGTGGAGGGAGCCTCTAAAAAACCCAGTTTGGACCAATTCATGGTGGAGGGAGACTCTAACCAGCCCAGTTTGGGCAAATTCATGGTGGAGGGAGCCTCTAACCAGCCCAGTTTGGACCAATTAATGGTGGAGGGAGCCTCTAACCAGCCCAGTTTGGACCAATTAATGGTGGAGGGAGCCTCTAACCACCCCAGTTTGGACCAATTCATGGTGGAGGGAGCCTCTAAACAGCCCAGTTTGGGCAAATTCATGGTGGAGGGAGCCTCTAAAAAACCCAGTTTGGACCAATTCATGGTGGAGGGAGCCTCTAACCAGCCCAGTTTGGACCAATTAATGGTGGAGGGAGCCTCTAAACAGCCAAGTTTGGACCAATTCATGGTGGAGGGAGCCTCTAAAAACCCCAGTTTGGACCAATTCATGGTGGAGGGAGCCTCTAACCAGCCCAGTTTGGGCAAATTCATGGTGGAGGGAGCCTCTAAACAGCCCAGTTTGGGCAAATTCATGGTGGAGGGAGCCTCTAACCAGCCCAGTTTGGACCAATTAATGGTGGAGGGAGCCTCTAACCACCCCAGTTTGGACCAATTCATGGTGGAGGGAGCCTCTAACCAGCCCAGTTTGGACCAATTCATGGTGGAGGGAGCCTCTAAAAAACCCAGTTTGGACCAATTCATGGTGGAGGGAGCCTCTAAACAGCCCAGTTTGGGCAAATTCATGGTGGAGGGAGCCTCTAAAAACCCCAGTTTGGACCAATTCATGGTGGAGGGAGCCTCTAACCAGCCCAGTTTGGGCAAATTCATGGTGGAGGGAGCCTCTAAAAAACCCAGTTTGGACCAATTCATGGTGGAGGGAGCCTCTAAACAGCCCAGTTTGGGCAAATTCATGGTGGAGGGAGCCTCTAAAAAACCCAGTTTGGACCAATTCATGGTGGAGGGAGCCTCTAACCAGCCCAGTTTGGACCAATTAATGGTGGAGGGAGCCTCTAAACAGCCAAGTTTGGACCAATTCATGGTGGAGGGAGCCTCTAAAAACCCCAGTTTGGACCAATTCATGGTGGAGGGAGCCTCTAACCAGCCCAGTTTGGGCAAATTCATGGTGGAGGGAGCCTCTAAACAGCCCAGTTTGGGCAAATTCATGGTGGAGGGAGCCTCTAACCAGCCCAGTTTGGACCAATTAATGGTGGAGGGAGCCTCTAACCAGCCCAGTTTGGACCAATTAATGGTGGAGGGAGCCTCTAACCAGCCCAGTTTGGACCAATTAATGGTGGAGGGAGCCTCTAACCACCCCAGTTTGGACCAATTCATGGTGGAGGGAGCCTCTAACCAGCCCAGTTTGGACCAATTCATGGTGGAGGGAGCCTCTAAAAAACCCAGTTTGGACCAATTCATGGTGGAGGGAGCCTCTAAACAGCCCAGTTTGGGCAAATTCATGGTGGAGGGAGCCTCTAAAAAACCCAGTTTGGACCAATTCATGGTGGAGGGAGCCTCTAACCAGCCCAGTTTGGACCAATTAATGGTGGAGGGAGCCTCTAAACAGCCAAGTTTGGACCAATTCATGGTGGAGGGAGCCTCTAAAAACCCCAGTTTGGACCAATTCATGGTGGAGGGAGCCTCTAACCAGCCCAGTTTGGACCAATTAATGGTGGAGGGAGCCTCTAACCAGCCCAGTTTGGACCAATTAATGGTGGAGGGAGCCTCTAACCACCCCAGTTTGGACCAATTCATGGTGGAGGGAGCCTCTAAACAGCCCAGTTTGGGCAAATTCATGGTGGAGGGAGCCTCTAAAAAACCCAGTTTGGACCAATTCATGGTGGAGGGAGCCTCTAACCAGCCCAGTTTGGACCAATTAATGGTGGAGGGAGCCTCTAAACAGCCAAGTTTGGACCAATTCATGGTGGAGGGAGCCACTAAAAACCCCAGTTTGGACCAATTCATGGTGGAGGGAGCCTCTAACCAGCCCAGTTTGGACCAATTAATGGTGGAGGGAGCCTCTAAACAGCCAAGTTTGGACCAATTCATGGTGGAGGGAGCCACTAAAAACCCCAGTTTGGACCAATTCATGGTGGAGGGAGCCTCTAACCAGCCCAGTTTGGACCAATTAATGGTGGAGGGAGCCTCTAACCACCCCAGTTTGGACCAATTCATGGTGGAGGGAGCCTCTAAACAGCCCAGTTTGGGCAAATTCATGGTGGATGGAGCCTCTAAAAAACCCAGTTTGGACCAATTCATGGTGGAGGGAGCCTCTAACCAGCCCAGTTTGGACCAATTAATGGTGGAGGGAGCCTCTAAACAGCCAAGTTTGGACCAATTCATGGTGGAGGGAGCCTCTAAAAACCCCAGTTTGGACCAATTCATGGTGGAGGGAGCCTCTAACCAGCCCAGTTTGGGCAAATTCATGGTGGAGGGAGCCTCTAAACAGCCCAGTTTGGGCAAATTCATGGTGGAGGGAGCCTCTAACCAGCCCAGTTTGGACCAATTAATGGTGGAGGGAGCCTCTAACCAGCCCAGTTTGGACCAATTCATGGTGGAGGGAGCCTCTAACCAGCCCAGTTTGGACCAATTAATGGTGGAGGGAGCCTCTAACCACCCCAGTTTGGACCAATTCATGGTGGAGGGAGCCTCTAACCAGCCCAGTTTGGACCAATTCATGGTGGAGGGAGCCTCTAAAAAACCCAGTTTGGACCAATTCATGGTGGAGGGAGCCTCTAAACAGCCCAGTTTGGGCAAATTCATGGTGGAGGGAGCCTCTAAAAAACCCAGTTTGGACCAATTCATGGTGGAGGGAGCCTCTAACCAGCCCAGTTTGGACCAATTAATGGTGGAGGGAGCCTCTAAACAGCCAAGTTTGGACCAATTCATGGTGGAGGGAGCCTCTAAAAACCCCAGTTTGGACCAATTCATGGTGGAGGGAGCCTCTAACCAGCCCAGTTTGGACCAATTAATGGTGGAGGGAGCCTCTAACCAGCCCAGTTTGGACCAATTAATGGTGGAGGGAGCCTCTAACCACCCCAGTTTGGACCAATTCATGGTGGAGGGAGCCTCTAAACAGCCAAGTTTGGACCAATTCATGGTGAAGGGAGCCTCTAAAAACCCGTTTGGACCAATTCATGGTGGAGGGAGCCTCTAACCAGCCCAGTTTGGGCAAATTCATGGTGGAGGGAGCCTCTAAACAGCCAAGTTTGGGCAAATTCATGGTGGAGGGAGCCTCTAACCAGCCCAGTTTGGACCAATTAATGGTGGAGGGAGCCTCTAACCAGCCCAGTTTGGACCAATTAATGGTGGAGGGAGCCTCTAACCACCCCAGTTTGGACCAATTCATGGTGGAGGGAGCCTCTAAACAGCCAAGTTTGGACCAATTCATGGTGGAGGGAGCCTCTAAAAACCCCAGTTTGGACCAATTCATGGTGGAGGGAGCCTCTAACCAGCCCAGTTTGGACCAATTAATGGTGGAGGGAGCCTCTAAACAGCCAAGTTTTGGGAAATTCATGGTGGAGGGAGCCTCTAACCAGCCCAGTTTGGACCAATTCATGGTGGAGGGAGCCTCTAAACAGCCCAGTTTGGGCAAATTCATGGTGGAGGGAGCCTCTAAAAAACCCAGTTTGGACCAATTCATGGTGGAGGGAGCCTCTAACCAGCCCAGTTTGGACCAATTAATGGTGGAGGGAGCCTCTAACCAGCCCAGTTTGGACCAATTAATGGTGGAGGGAGCCTCTAACCACCCCAGTTTGGACCAATTCATGGTGGAGGGAGCCTCTAAACAGCCAAGTTTGGACCAATTCATGGTGGAGGGAGCCTCTAAAAACCCCAGTTTGGACCAATTCATGGTGGAGGGAGCCTCTAACCAGCCCAGTTTGGGCAAATTCATGGTGGAGGGAGCCTCTAAACAGCCCAGTTTGGGCAAATTCATGGTGGAGGGAGCCTCTAAAAAACCCAGTTTGGACCAATTCATGGTGGAGGGAGCCTCTAAACAGCCAAGTTTGGACCAATTCATGGTGAAGGGAGCCTCTAAAAACCCGTTTGGACCAATTCATGGTGGAGGGAGCCTCTAACCAGCCCAGTTTGGGCAAATTCATGGTGGAGGGAGCCTCTAAACAGCCCAGTTTGGGCAAATTCATGGTGGAGGGAGCCTCTAACCAGCCCAGTTTGGACCAATTAATGGTGGAGGGAGCCTCTAACCAGCCCAGTTTGGACCAATTAGTGGTGGAGGGAGCCTCTAACCACCCCAGTTTGGACCAATTCATGGTGGAGGGAGCCTCTAAACAGCCAAGTTTGGACCAATTCATGGTGGAGGGAGCCTCTAAAAACCCCAGTTTGGACCAATGCATGGTGGAGGGAGCCTCTAACCAGCCCAGTTTGGACCAATTAATGGTGGAGGGAGCCTCTAAACAGCCAAGTTTTGGGAAATTCATGGTGGAGGGAGCCTCTAACCAGCCCAGTTTGGACCAATTCATGGTGGAGGGAGCCTCTAAACAGCCCAGTTTGGGCAAATTCATGGTGGAGGGAGCCTCTAAAAAACCCAGTTTGGACCAATTCATGGTGGAGGGAGCCTCTAACCAGCCCAGTTTGGACCAATTAATGGTGGAGGGAGCCTCTAAACAGCCAAGTTTGGACCAATTCATGGTGGAGGGAGCCTCTAAAAACCCCAGTTTGGACCAATTCATGGTGGAGGGAGCCTCTAACCAGCCAAGTTTGGGCAAATTCATGGTGGAGGGAGCCTCTAAACAGCCCAGTTTGGGCAAATTCATGGTGGAGGGAGCCTCTAACCAGCCCAGTTTGGACCAATTAATGGTGGAGGGAGCCTCTAACCAGCCCAGTTTGGACCAATTAATGGTGGAGGGAGCCTCTAACCACCCCAGTTTGGACCAATTCATGGTGGAGGGAGCCTCTAAAAAACCCAGTTTGGACCAATTCATGGTGGAGGGAGCCTCTAAACAGCCCAGTTTGGGCAAATTCATGGTAGAGGGAGCCTCTAAAAACCCCAGTTTGGACCAATTCATGGTGGAGGGAGCCTCTAACCAGCCCAGTTTGGGCAAATTCATGGTGGAGGGAGCCTCTAAAAAACCCAGTTTGGACCAATTCATGGTGGAGGGAGCCTCTAACCAGCCCAGTTTGGGCAAATTCATGGTGGAGGGAGCCTCTAACCAGCCCAGTTTGGACCAATTAATGGTGGAGGGAGCCTCTAACCAGCCCAGTTTGGACCAATTAATGGTGGAGGGAGCCTCTAACCACCCCAGTTTGGACCAATTCATGGTGGAGGGAGCCTCTAAACAGCCCAGTTTGGGCAAATTCATGGTGGAGGGAGCCTCTAAAAAACCCAGTTTGGACCAATTCATGGTGGAGGGAGCCTCTAACCAGCCCAGTTTGGACCAATTAATGGTGGAGGGAGCCTCTAAACAGCCAAGTTTGGACCAATTCATGGTGGAGGGAGCCTCTAAAAACCCCAGTTTGGACCAATTCATGGTGGAGGGAGCCTCTAACCAGCCCAGTTTGGGCAAATTCATGGTGGAGGGAGCCTCTAAACAGCCCAGTTTGGGCAAATTCATGGTGGAGGGAGCCTCTAACCAGCCCAGTTTGGACCAATTAATGGTGGAGGGAGCCTCTAACCAGCCCAGTTTGGACCAATTAATGGTGGAGGGAGCCTCTAACCAGCCCAGTTTGGACCAATTAATGGTGGAGGGAGCCTCTAACCACCCCAGTTTGGACCAATTCATGGTGGAGGGAGCCTCTAACCAGCCCAGTTTGGACCAATTCATGGTGGAGGGAGCCTCTAAAAAACCCAGTTTGGACCAATTCATGGTGGAGGGAGCCTCTAAACAGCCCAGTTTGGGCAAATTCATGGTGGAGGGAGCCTCTAAAAAACCCAGTTTGGACCAATTCATGGTGGAGGGAGCCTCTAACCAGCCCAGTTTGGACCAATTAATGGTGGAGGGAGCCTCTAAACAGCCAAGTTTGGACCAATTCATGGTGGAGGGAGCCTCTAAAAACCCCAGTTTGGACCAATTCATGGTGGAGGGAGCCTCTAACCAGCCCAGTTTGGACCAATTAATGGTGGAGGGAGCCTCTAACCAGCCCAGTTTGGACCAATTATTGGTGGAGGGAGCCTCTAACCACCCCAGTTTGGACCAATTCATGGTGGAGGGAGCCTCTAAACAGCCCAGTTTGGGCAAATTCATGGTGGAGGGAGCCTCTAAAAAACCCAGTTTGGACCAATTCATGGTGGAGGGAGCCTCTAACCAGCCCAGTTTGGACCAATTAATGGTGGAGGGAGCCTCTAAACAGCCAAGTTTGGACCAATTCATGGTGGAGGGAGCCACTAAAAACCCCAGTTTGGACCAATTCATGGTGGAGGGAGCCTCTAACCAGCCCAGTTTGGACCAATTAATGGTGGAGGGAGCCTCTAACCAGCCCAGTTTGGACCAATTAATGGTGGAGGGAGCCTCTAACCACCCCAGTTTGGACCAATTCATGGTGGAGGGAGCCTCTAAACAGCCCAGTTTGGGCAAATTCATGGTGGATGGAGCCTCTAAAAAACCCAGTTTGGACCAATTCATGGTGGAGGGAGCCTCTAACCAGCCCAGTTTGGACCAATTAATGGTGGAGGGAGCCTCTAAACAGCCAAGTTTGGACCAATTCATGGTGGAGGGAGCCTCTAAAAACCCCAGTTTGGACCAATTCATGGTGGAGGGAGCCTCTAACCAGCCCAGTTTGGGCAAATTCATGGTGGAGGGAGCCTCTAAACAGCCCAGTTTGGGCAAATTCATGGTGGAGGGAGCCTCTAACCAGCCCAGTTTGGACCAATTAATGGTGGAGGGAGCCTCTAACCAGCCCAGTTTGGACCAATTCATGGTGGAGGGAGCCTCTAACCAGCCCAGTTTGGACCAATTAATGGTGGAGGGAGCCTCTAACCACCCCAGTTTGGACCAATTCATGGTGGAGGGAGCCTCTAACCAGCCCAGTTTGGACCAATTCATGGTGGAGGGAGCCTCTAAAAAACCCAGTTTGGACCAATTCATGGTGGAGGGAGCCTCTAAACAGCCCAGTTTGGGCAAATTCATGGTGGAGGGAGCCTCTAAAAAACCCAGTTTGGACCAATTCATGGTGGAGGGAGCCTCTAACCAGCCCAGTTTGGACCAATTAATGGTGGAGGGAGCCTCTAAACAGCCAAGTTTGGACCAATTCATGGTGGAGGGAGCCTCTAAAAACCCCAGTTTGGACCAATTCATGGTGGAGGGAGCCTCTAACCAGCCCAGTTTGGACCAATTAATGGTGGAGGGAGCCTCTAACCAGCCCAGTTTGGACCAATTAATGGTGGAGGGAGCCTCTAACCACCCCAGTTTGGACCAATTCATGGTGGAGGGAGCCTCTAAACAGCCAAGTTTGGACCAATTCATGGTGAAGGGAGCCTCTAAAAACCCGTTTGGACCAATTCATGGTGGAGGGAGCCTCTAACCAGCCCAGTTTGGGCAAATTCATGGTGGAGGGAGCCTCTAAACAGCCAAGTTTGGGCAAATTCATGGTGGAGGGAGCCTCTAACCAGCCCAGTTTGGACCAATTAATGGTGGAGGGAGCCTCTAACCAGCCCAGTTTGGACCAATTAATGGTGGAGGGAGCCTCTAACCACCCCAGTTTGGACCAATTCATGGTGGAGGGAGCCTCTAAACAGCCAAGTTTGGACCAATTCATGGTGGAGGGAGCCTCTAAAAACCCCAGTTTGGACCAATTCATGGTGGAGGGAGCCTCTAACCAGCCCAGTTTGGACCAATTAATGGTGGAGGGAGCCTCTAAACAGCCAAGTTTTGGGAAATTCATGGTGGAGGGAGCCTCTAACCAGCCCAGTTTGGACCAATTCATGGTGGAGGGAGCCTCTAAACAGCCCAGTTTGGGCAAATTCATGGTGGAGGGAGCCTCTAAAAAACCCAGTTTGGACCAATTCATGGTGGAGGGAGCCTCTAACCAGCCCAGTTTGGACCAATTAATGGTGGAGGGAGCCTCTAACCAGCCCAGTTTGGACCAATTAATGGTGGAGGGAGCCTCTAACCACCCCAGTTTGGACCAATTCATGGTGGAGGGAGCCTCTAAACAGCCAAGTTTGGACCAATTCATGGTGGAGGGAGCCTCTAAAAACCCCAGTTTGGACCAATTCATGGTGGAGGGAGCCTCTAACCAGCCCAGTTTGGGCAAATTCATGGTGGAGGGAGCCTCTAAACAGCCCAGTTTGGGCAAATTCATGGTGGAGGGAGCCTCTAAAAAACCCAGTTTGGACCAATTCATGGTGGAGGGAGCCTCTAAACAGCCAAGTTTGGACCAATTCATGGTGAAGGGAGCCTCTAAAAACCCGTTTGGACCAATTCATGGTGGAGGGAGCCTCTAACCAGCCCAGTTTGGGCAAATTCATGGTGGAGGGAGCCTCTAAACAGCCCAGTTTGGGCAAATTCATGGTGGAGGGAGCCTCTAACCAGCCCAGTTTGGACCAATTAATGGTGGAGGGAGCCTCTAACCAGCCCAGTTTGGACCAATTAGTGGTGGAGGGAGCCTCTAACCACCCCAGTTTGGACCAATTCATGGTGGAGGGAGCCTCTAAACAGCCAAGTTTGGACCAATTCATGGTGGAGGGAGCCTCTAAAAACCCCAGTTTGGACCAATGCATGGTGGAGGGAGCCTCTAACCAGCCCAGTTTGGACCAAATAATGGTGGAGGGAGCCTCTAAACAGCCAAGTTTTGGGAAATTCATGGTGGAGGAAGCCTCTAACCAGCCCAGTTTGGACCAATTCATGGTGGAGGGAGCCTCTAAACAGCCCAGTTTGGGCAAATTCATGGTGGAGGGAGCCTCTAAAAAACCCAGTTTGGACCAATTCATGGTGGAGGGAGCCTCTAACCAGCCCAGTTTGGACCAATTAATGGTGGAGGGAGCCTCTAAACAGCCAAGTTTGGACCAATTCATGGTGGAGGGAGCCTCTAAAAACCCCAGTTTGGACCAATTCATGGTGGAGGGAGCCTCTAACCAGCCAAGTTTGGGCAAATTCATGGTGGAGGGAGCCTCTAAACAGCCCAGTTTGGGCAAATTCATGGTGGAGGGAGCCTCTAACCAGCCCAGTTTGGACCAATTAATGGTGGAGGGAGCCTCTAACCAGCCCAGTTTGGACCAATTAATGGTGGAGGGAGCCTCTAACCACCCCAGTTTGGACCAATTCATGGTGGAGGGAGCCTCTAAAAAACCCAGTTTGGACCAATTCATGGTGGAGGGAGCCTCTAAACAGCCCAGTTTGGGCAAATTCATGGTAGAGGGAGCCTCTAAAAACCCCAGTTTGGACCAATTCATGGTGGAGGGAGCCTCTAACCAGCCCAGTTTGGGCAAATTCATGGTGGAGGGAGCCTCTAAAAAACCCAGTTTGGACCAATTCATGGTGGAGGGAGCCTCTAACCAGCCCAGTTTGGGCAAATTCATGGTGGAGGGAGCCTCTAACCAGCCCAGTTTGGACCAATTAATGGTGGAGGGAGCCTCTAACCAGCCCAGTTTGGACCAATTAATGGTGGAGGGAGCCTCTAACCACCCCAGTTTGGACCAATTCATGGTGGAGGGAGCCTCTAAACAGCCCAGTTTGGGCAAATTCATGGTGGAGGGAGCCTCTAAAAAACCCAGTTTGGACCAATTCATGGTGGAGGGAGCCTCTAACCAGCCCAGTTTGGACCAATTAATGGTGGAGGGAGCCTCTAAACAGCCAAGTTTGGACCAATTCATGGTGGAGGGAGCCTCTAAAAACCCCAGTTTGGACCAATTCATGGTGGAGGGAGCCTCTAACCAGCCCAGTTTGGGCAAATTCATGGTGGAGGGAGCCTCTAAACAGCCCAGTTTGGGCAAATTCATGGTGGAGGGAGCCTCTAACCAGCCCAGTTTGGACCAATTAATGGTGGAGGGAGCCTCTAACCAGCCCAGTTTGGACCAATTAATGGTGGAGGGAGCCTCTAACCAGCCCAGTTTGGACCAATTAATGGTGGAGGGAGCCTCTAACCACCCCAGTTTGGACCAATTCATGGTGGAGGGAGCCTCTAACCAGCCCAGTTTGGACCAATTCATGGTGGAGGGAGCCTCTAAAAAACCCAGTTTGGACCAATTCATGGTGGAGGGAGCCTCTAAACAGCCCAGTTTGGGCAAATTCATGGTGGAGGGAGCCTCTAAAAAACCCAGTTTGGACCAATTCATGGTGGAGGGAGCCTCTAACCAGCCCAGTTTGGACCAATTAATGGTGGAGGGAGCCTCTAAACAGCCAAGTTTGGACCAATTCATGGTGGAGGGAGCCTCTAAAAACCCCAGTTTGGACCAATTCATGGTGGAGGGAGCCTCTAACCAGCCCAGTTTGGACCAATTAATGGTGGAGGGAGCCTCTAACCAGCCCAGTTTGGACCAATTATTGGTGGAGGGAGCCTCTAACCACCCCAGTTTGGACCAATTCATGGTGGAGGGAGCCTCTAAACAGCCCAGTTTGGGCAAATTCATGGTGGAGGGAGCCTCTAAAAAACCCAGTTTGGACCAATTCATGGTGGAGGGAGCCTCTAACCAGCCCAGTTTGGACCAATTAATGGTGGAGGGAGCCTCTAAACAGCCAAGTTTGGACCAATTCATGGTGGAGGGAGCCACTAAAAACCCTAGTTTGGACCAATTCATGGTGGAGGGAGCCTCTAACCAGCCCAGTTTGGACCAATTAATGGTGGAGGGAGCCTCTAACCAGCCCAGTTTGGACCAATTAATGGTGGAGGGAGCCTCTAACCACCCCAGTTTGGACCAATTCATGGTGGAGGGAGCCTCTAAACAGCCCAGTTTGGGCAAATTCATGGTGGATGGAGCCTCTAAAAAACCCAGTTTGGACCAATTCATGGTGGAGGGAGCCTCTAACCAGCCCAGTTTGGACCAATTAATGGTGGAGGGAGCCTCTAAACAGCCAAGTTTGGACCAATTCATGGTGGAGGGAGCCTCTAAAAACCCCAGTTTGGACCAATTCATGGTGGAGGGAGCCTCTAACCAGCCCAGTTTGGGCAAATTCATGGTGGAGGGAGCCTCTAAACAGCCCAGTTTGGGCAAATTCATGGTGGAGGGAGCCTCTAACCAGCCCAGTTTGGACCAATTAATGGTGGAGGGAGCCTCTAACCAGCCCAGTTTGGACCAATTCATGGTGGAGGGAGCCTCTAACCAGCCCAGTTTGGACCAATTAATGGTGGAGGGAGCCTCTAACCACCCCAGTTTGGACCAATTCATGGTGGAGGGAGCCTCTAACCAGCCCAGTTTGGACCAATTCATGGTGGAGGGAGCCTCAAAAAACCCAGTTTGGACCAATTCATGGTGGAGGGAGCCTCTAAACAGCCCAGTTTGGGCAAATTCATGGTGGAGGGAGCCTCTAAAAAACCCAGTTTGGACCAATTCATGGTGGAGGGAGCCTCTAACCAGCCCAGTTTGGACCAATTAATGGTGGAGGGAGCCTCTAAACAGCCAAGTTTGGACCAATTCATGGTGGAGGGAGCCTCTAAAAACCCCAGTTTGGACCAATTCATGGTGGAGGGAGCCTCTAACCAGCCCAGTTTGGACCAATTAATGGTGGAGGGAGCCTCTAACCAGCCCAGTTTGGACCAATTAATGGTGGAGGGAGCCTCTAACCACCCCAGTTTGGACCAATTCATGGTGGAGGGAGCCTCTAAACAGCCAAGTTTGGACCAATTCATGGTGAAGGGAGCCTCTAAAAACCCGTTTGGACCAATTCATGGTGGAGGGAGCCTCTAACCAGCCCAGTTTGGGCAAATTCATGGTGGAGGGAGCCTCTAAACAGCCAAGTTTGGGCAAATTCATGGTGGAGGGAGCCTCTAACCAGCCCAGTTTGGACCAATTAATGGTGGAGGGAGCCTCTAACCAGCCCAGTTTGGACCAATTAATGGTGGAGGGAGCCTCTAACCACCCCAGTTTGGACCAATTCATGGTGGAGGGAGCCTCTAAACAGCCAAGTTTGGACCAATTCATGGTGGAGGGAGCCTCTAAAAACCCCAGTTTGGACCAATTCATGGTGGAGGGAGCCTCTAACCAGCCCAGTTTGGACCAATTAATGGTGGAGGGAGCCTCTAAACAGCCAAGTTTTGGGAAATTCATGGTGGAGGGAGCCTCTAACCAGCCCAGTTTGGACCAATTCATGGTGGAGGGAGCCTCTAAACAGCCCAGTTTGGGCAAATTCATGGTGGAGGGAGCCTCTAAAAAACCCAGTTTGGACCAATTCATGGTGGAGGGAGCCTCTAACCAGCCCAGTTTGGACCAATTAATGGTGGAGGGAGCCTCTAACCAGCCCAGTTTGGACCAATTAATGGTGGAGGGAGCCTCTAACCACCCCAGTTTGGACCAATTCATGGTGGAGGGAGCCTCTAAACAGCCAAGTTTGGACCAATTCATGGTGGAGGGAGCCTCTAAAAACCCCAGTTTGGACCAATTCATGGTGGAGGGAGCCTCTAACCAGCCCAGTTTGGGCAAATTCATGGTGGAGGGAGCCTCTAAACAGCCCAGTTTGGGCAAATTCATGGTGGAGGGAGCCTCTAAAAAACCCAGTTTGGACCAATTCATGGTGGAGGGAGCCTCTAAACAGCCAAGTTTGGACCAATTCATGGTGAAGGGAGCCTCTAAAAACCCGTTTGGACCAATTCATGGTGGAGGGAGCCTCTAACCAGCCCAGTTTGGGCAAATTCATGGTGGAGGGAGCCTCTAAACAGCCCAGTTTGGGCAAATTCATGGTGGAGGGAGCCTCTAACCAGCCCAGTTTGGACCAATTAATGGTGGAGGGAGCCTCTAACCAGCCCAGTTTGGACCAATTAATGGTGGAGGGAGCCTCTAACCACCCCAGTTTGGACCAATTCATGGTGGAGGGAGCCTCTAAACAGCCAAGTTTGGACCAATTCATGGTGGAGGGAGCCTCTAAAAACCCCAGTTTGGACCAATGCATGGTGGAGGGAGCCTCTAACCAGCCCAGTTTGGACCAATTAATGGTGGAGGGAGCCTCTAAACAGCCAAGTTTTGGGAAATTCATGGTGGAGGGAGCCTCTAACCAGCCCAGTTTGGACCAATTCATGGTGGAGGGAGCCTCTAAACAGCCCAGTTTGGGCAAATTCATGGTGGAGGGAGCCTCTAAAAAACCCAGTTTGGACCAATTCATGGTGGAGGGAGCCTCTAACCAGCCCAGTTTGGACCAATTAATGGTGGAGGGAGCCTCTAACCAGCCCAGTTTGGACCAATTAATGGTGGAGGGAGCCTCTAACCACCCCAGTTTGGACCAATTCATGGTGGAGGGAGCCTCTAAACAGCCAAGTTTGGACTAATTCATGGTGGAGGGAGCCTCTAAAAACCCCAGTTTGGACCAATTCATGGTGGAGGGAGCCTCTAACCAGCCCAGTTTGGGCAAATTCATGGTGGAGGGAGCCTCTAAACAGCCCAGTTTGGGCAAATTCATGGTGGAGGGAGCCTCTAAAAAACCCAGTTTGGACCAATTCATGGTGGAGGGAGCCTCTAACCAGCCCAGTTTGGACCAATTAATGGTGGAGGGAGCCTCTAAACAGCCAAGTTTGGACCAATTCATGGTGGAGGGAGCCTCTAAAAACCCCAGTTTGGACCAATTCATGGTGGAGGGAGCCTCTAACCAGCCCAGTTTGGGCAAATTCATGGTGGAGGGAGCCTCTAAACAGCCCAGTTTGGGCAAATTCATGGTGGAGGGAGCCTCTAACCAGCCCAGTTTGGACCAATTAATGGTGGAGGGAGCCTCTAACCAGCCCAGTTTGGACCAATTAATGGTGGAGGGAGCCTCTAACCAGCCCAGTTTGGACCAATTAATGGTGGAGGGAGCCTCTAACCACCCCAGTTTGGATCAATTCATGGTGGAGGGAGCCTCTAACCAGCCCAGTTTGGACCAATTCATGGTGGAGGGAGCCTCTAAAAAACCCAGTTTGGACCAATTCATGGTGGAGGGAGCCTCTAAACAGCCCAGTTTGGGCAAATTCATGGTGGAGGGAGCCTCTAAACAGCCCAGTTTGGGCAAATTCATGGTGGAGGGAGCCTCTAACCAGCCCAGTTTGGACCAATTAATGGTGGAGGGAGCCTCTAACCAGCCCAGTTTGGACCAATTCATGGTGGAGGGAGCCTCTAAACAGCCCAGTTTTGGCAAATTCATGGTGGAAGGAGCCTCTAACCAGCAGAGTTGTGGGAAAGCAGGGTGGAGGGAGCCTCTAACCAGCAGGGTTGGTGGAAATCAGGGTGGAGGGAGCCTCTAACCAGCAGAGTTGGGGGAAATCATGTTGGAGGGAGCCTAGTATTAGCAGAATTGTGCAACGCTTATGGTGGATGAGTATGAGGATGCGGAGGAATTGGAGAGGTTGAGTACAGACATGGAGTTTCATGTTGGGGTGCTTTACACAGGTGGGCACAAAAATGAAGGCTCTATCCAGTGGTGGTTCATTTTTATCAAAGTGAGCCGGTCGGCACTCTCAGCTGACAGACGGGTGCGCTTGTCAGTGATGATGCCACCGGCTGCACTGAACACCCTCTCAGATAGGACGCTGGCGGCAGGACAGGACAGCACCTCCAAGGCATATAGGGCAAGTTCAAGCCACAGGTCCAACTTCGACACCCAATACGTGTAGGGCGCAGAGGGGTCGGAGAGGACAGGGCTGTGGTCGGAAAGGTATTCCCGCAACATGCGCCTATACTTCTCACGCCTGGTGACACTAGGACCCTCCGTGGCGGCACTTTGGCGAGGGGGTGCCATCAAGGTGTCCCAGACCTTAGACAGTGTGCCCCTCGTTTGTGTGGACCGGTGAGAACTTGGTTGCCTACTGGAGGAACTGCCCTCCCTGCCGCCAACGTCACATGCTGGAAACATCTCCATCATATTCTGCACCAATTGCCTGTGGCAAGCATTGATGCGATTGGCCCTCCCCTCTACCGGAATAAAAGACGAGATGTTGTTTTTATACCGGGGGTCAAGGATAGCAAAGATCCAGTACTGGTTGTCCTCCATGATTTTGACAATACGCTTGTCGGTTGTAAAGCACCCCAACATGAACTCAGCCATGTCTGCCACAGTGTTAGTTGGCATGACTCCTCTGGCCCCACCGGAAAGTTCAATCTCCATTTCCTCCTCATCCTCCATGTCTACCCATCCGCGCTGCAACAATGGGACGATTCGAAGTTGCCCGGAAGCCTCCTGTATCACCATCACATCATCGGACAACTCTTCTTCCTCCTCCTCCTCCTCCTCCTCCTCCATTAAACGCAGTGAAGCGGACAGATGTGTGGACCTACTCTCCAGCTGTGACGGATCGGATGCTATCCCTAACTCCTCTGTGTGATCTGAGTTATCCCTGATGTCAATCAGGGATTCTCTCAGAACACACAAGAGCGGGATTGTAAGGCTCACCATCGCATCCTCAGAGCTCACCCTCCTTGTGGACTCCTCAAAGACCCGTAGGATGTCACAAAGGTCTCTCATCCATGGCCACTCATGGATGTGAAACTGAGGCAGCTGACTTTGTGGCACCCTAGGGTTTTGTAGCTGGTATTCCATCAAAGGTCTCTGCTGCTCAACCACTCTATTCAACATCTGAAACGTTGAGTTCCAGCGTGTGGGGACGTCGCACAAAAGCCGGTGTTGTGGCACATGCAGGCGTTGCTGGAGAGATTTTAAGCTAGCAGCGGCTACTGTCGACTTGCGAAAGTGGGCGCACATGCGCCGCACTTTCACCAGTAGCTCTGGAACATTGGGGTAGCTCTTTAGGAAACGTTGCACCACTAGGTTGAAGACGTGGGCCAGGCATGGAACATGTTGGAGTCCGGCAAGCTCCAGAGCTGCTACCAGGTTCCGGCCGTTATCACAAACGACCATGCCTGGGCCCAGGTGCAGCGGCTCAAACCATATTGCCGTCTCATCGAGGAGGGCATCCCTCACCTCGGAGGCAGTGTGCTGTCTGTCCCCCAAGCTGATCAGCTTCAGCACAGCCTGCTGACGTCTACCAACGCCAGTGCTGCAACGTTTCCAACTCGTAGCTGGGGTCAATCTAACAGCGGAGGAGGAGGCGGTGGCGGAGGAGGAGGCGGTGGCGGAGGAGGAGGCGGTAGAGGAGGAGGAGGAGGGGGGTGTTCTTCTCGTGTCCCTGCCAGGAATGTTAGGCGGGGAGACGAGGTACACCGGGCCAGTTTGGGAAGCAGTCCCAGCCTCAACTACATTCACCCAGTGTGCCGTCAGTGAAATGTAGCGTCCCTGTCCGCATGCACTTGTCCACGCGTCGGTGGTCAAGTGGACCTTTGTGCAAAGCGCGGAACTAAGGGCCCGCCTGATGTTGAGTGACACGTGCTGGTGCAAGGCGGGGACGGCACACCGGGAGAAGTAGTGACGGCTAGGGACGGCATAGCGAGGTGCCGCAGTTGCCATCAGGTCCAGGAAGGCGGGAGTTTCAACAAGCCGGAACGCCAACATCTCCTGGGCCAGCAGTTTAGCGATGTTGGCGTTCAAGGCTTGCGCGTGTGGGTGGTTAGCAGTGTATTTCTGCCGCCGCTCCAATGTCTGAGAGATGGTGGGTTGTTGTAAAGAAACGCCTGATGGTGCCTTTGATGGTGCAGGAGAAGGAGATAAGACAGGACCAGGGGAGGATGAGGTAGAAGTCAACAAAGTGGCGGAGGCAGATGAAGTGGTGTCCTGGCTCGTCCTCTGGAGTGCATCGCCAGCACAGTCAGCAGTGGCAGTGGCAGAGGCAGAGGCAGTGGCAGAGGCAGTGGCAGTGGCGTGAACGGCAGGCGGCCTTTGTCCTGCCGTTGCTGCCTGCCACTGATTCCAGTGCTTGGATTCCAAATGACGGCGCATTGAAGTGGTGGACAGGTTGCTCTTCTCAGAGCCCCTAATCAATTTCGAGAGGCAAATTGTGCAGACAACACTATATCTGTCCTCGGCGCATTCCTTGAAAAAACTCCACACCTTCGAGAAACGTGCCCTCGAGGTGGGAGTTTTTCGGGGCTGGGTACGAACTGGAACATCTTGGGAGATTCCGGGTGTGGCCTGGCTTCGCCTAAGCTGCTGACCTCTGCCTCTGCCTCTAGCTACCCTTTTTGGTGCTGCACCTGCCTCAACATCCACACTACTTTCCCCGCTTGACATCCCCCCTGTCCAGGTCGGGTCAGTGTCCTCATCATCCACCACTTCCTCTTCCAACTCCTGTCTCATCTCCTCCTCCCGCACAATGCGCCGGTCAACTGGATGCCCTGACGGCAACTGCGTCACATCATCGTCGATGAGGGTGGGTTGCTGGTCATCCACCACCAAATCGAACGGAGATGGAGGAGACTCTAGTGTTTGAGCATCTGGACACAGATGCTCCTCTGTTAGGTTCGTGGAATCGTGACGTGGAGAGGCAGGTTGAGGGACAATGAAAGGAGCGGAGAACAGCTCTGGGGAGCAGGGACAGTTTGGGTTATTGTTCTGTAAAGCTTCGGAATTTTGGGAGGAAGGAAGACAAGACTGTTGGGTAATAGGAGGAGAGGAGGCAGAGTCTGACTGGCTGCTGGACAATGTGCTGTAAGCGTTCTCTGACAGCCATTGCAAGACCTGTTCCTGGTTCTCGGGCCTACTAAGGTTTGTACCCTGCAGTTTAGTTAATGTGGCAAGCAACCCTGGCACTGTGGAGTGGCGCAATGCTTGCTGCCCCACAGGAGTAGGCACGGGACGCCCTGTGGCTTCACTGCTACCTTGCTCCCCAGAACCATTCCCCCGACCTCGCCCACGGCCTCGTCCACGTCCCTTTCCGGGAGCCTTGCGCATTTTGAATTCCTAGTTAGAAATTGGCACTGTATACCAGTAGTAAAAATTGTGGGTGCACGTAACCCCAATATATTCTTTGAATTCCCAGTCAGACACTGGCACTATATGGCAGTAGCAAGAAATGAGGGTATTTGTATTCCCAATATACTCTTTAAATTCCCAGTCAGACAATGGCACTGTATACCAGTAGTAAAAATTGTGGGTGCACGTAACCCCAATATATTCTTTGAATTCCCAGTCAGAAACTGGCACTATATGGCAGTAGCAAGAAATGAGGGTATTTATAACCCCAATATATTCTTTGAATTCCCAGTCAGACAATGGCACTGTATACCAGTAGTAAAAATTGTGGGTGCACGTAACCCCAATATATTCTTTGAATTCCCAGTCAGAAACTGGCACTATATGGCAGTAGCAAGAAATGAGGGTATTTATAACCCCAATATATTCTTTGAATTCCCAGTCAGACAATGGCACTGTATACCAGTAGTAAAAATTGTGGGTGCACGTAACCCCAATATATTCTTTGAATTACCAGTCAGAAACTGGCACTATATGGCAGTAGCAAGAAATGAGGGTATTTGTATTCCCAATATACTCTTTGAATTCCCAGTCAGACAATGGCACTGTATACCAGTAGTAAAAATTGTGGGTGCACGTAACCCCAATATATTCTTTGAATTACCAGTCAGAAACTGGCACTATATGGCAGTAGCAAGAAATGAGGGTATTTGTATTCCCAATATATTCTTTGAATTCCCAGTCAGACAATGGCACTGTATACCAGTAGTAAAAATTGTGGGTGCACGTAACCCCAATATATTCTTTGAATTCCCAGTCAGACACTGGCACTATATGGCAGTAGCAAGAAATGAGGGTATTTGTATTCCCAATATATTCTTTGAATTCCCAGTCAGACAATGGCACTGTATACCAGTAGTAAAAATTGTGGGTGTATATAGCCCCAATTCTATTGCTAGGGGACTTGCAGGGTATTTCTGGGGTGAAGGTGGGGGGGCACACCGTTGGAACGGGTATCGGGGTATATATCGGGTATACGGGAATACACTGACAGTGTATTCCATTCAGGATCCTGGGAAAGCTGGGTTGCGGCGATTGAGCCCGTCAGTGCCACGTTACACTGACAAGCTTCTCCCTGGAATTTAGCTCTTACAAGAGCTGTTGGTTGTCTTCTCCTTCCTATCCTAGCCTGTCCCTGCCTACCCAGAATCTAAGCCCTAGCTAGCTGGATGGAAACCTCCGTCCCCGGTGAATTGCAAGCTCAGAATGACGCGAACCTGGGCGGCGCTGTTCTTTTAAATTAGAGGTCACATGTATTCGGCAGCCAATGGGTTTTGCCTACTTTTTTCAACGTCACCGGTGTCGTAGTTCCTGTCCCACCTACCCTGCGCTGTTATTGGAGCAAAAAAGGCGCCAGGGAAGGTGGGAGGGGAATCGAGTAATGGCGCACTTTACCACGCGGTGTTCGATTCGATTCGAACATGCCGAACAGCCTAATATCCGATCGAACATGAGTTCGATAGAACACTGTTCGCTCATCTCTATTAAACATCATAACCCCCTAAATAAGACTGTAAGTATACAGTATACAGAGTGGCTTCTCTACGCTGAGGCTACTACGGGGTCTTCAACAGAGCCCAATGCAAGGTAGGATGGACTTGCCTGCTCAGGAGCCAGAAAACAGGAGCACTTGCAGGCAAAGGACCAAACAAGAAAATTATTGCAGGCAAGAATGTGATATACAAGCCAGGGTCAAAAATCAAGAAAGAACAGAAATAGCTGAACTTAATGTAGAGAAATATCAGAAGTCCAAGAGGTCCCAGATACAACCAAATCATCAAGACAAGGAGGAAACAGGAAAGTAATCCAAAATCAGCAAACTCAGCCTCCTATATATCTCCACTACACTAATCCCCAGAACCCCCCACACTGTATTATCTGTGTATTATCTCCTATCTCTCTCTAGTATAACACTACACTAATCCCCAGAACCCCCCACACTGTATTATCTGTGTATTATCTCCTATCTCTCTCTAGTATAACACTACACTGATCCCCAGAACCCCCCACACTGTATTATCTGTGTATTATCTCCTATCTCTCTCTAGTATAACACTACACCAATCCCCAGAACCCCCCACACTGTATTATCAGTGTATTATCTCCTATCTCTCTCTAGTATAACACTACACTAATCCCCAGAACCCCCCACACTGTATTATCTGTGTATTATCTCCTATCTCTCTCTAGTATAACACTACACTGATCCCCAGAACCCCCCACACTGTATTATCTGTGTATTATCTCCTATCTCTCTCTAGTATAACACAACACTAATCCCCAGAACCCCCACACTGTATTATCTGTGTATTATCTCCTATCTCTCTCTAGTATAACACTACACTGATCCCCAGAACCCCCCACACTGTATTATCTGTGTATTATCTCCTATCTCTCTCTAGTATAACACTACACTAATCCCCAGAACCCTCCACACTGTATTATCTGTGTATTATCTCCTATCTCTCTCTAGTAATAACACTACACTGATCCCCAGAACCCCCACACTGTATTATCTGTGTATTATCTCCTATCTCTCTCTAGTAATAACACTACACTGATCCCCAGAACCCCCACACTGTATTATCTGTGTATTATCTCCTATCTCTCTCTAGTATAACACTACACAAATCCCCAGAACCCCCACACTGTATTATCTGTGTATTATCTCCTATCTCTCTCTAGTATAACACTACACTGATCCCCAGAACCCCCCACACTGTATTATCTCCTATCTCTCTCTAGTATAACACTACACTAATTCCCAGAACCCCCCACACTGTATTATCTGTGTATTATCTCCTCTCTCTCTCTCTAGTATAACACTACACTAATCCCCAGAACCCCCCGCACTGTATTATCTGTGTATTATCTCCTATCTCTCTCTAGTATAACACTACACTAATCCCCAGAACCCCCCACACTGTATTATCTGTGTATTATCTCCTATCTCTCTCTAGTATAACACTACACTAATCCCCAGAACCCCCCACACTGTATTATCTGTGTATTATCTCCTATCTCTCTCTAGTATAACACTACACTGATCCCCAGAACCCCCCACACTGTATTATCTGTGTATTATCTCCTATCTCTCTCTAGTATAACACTACACTAATCCCCAGAACCCCCCACACTGTATTATCTGTGTATTATCTCCTATCTCTCTCTAGTATAACACTACACTAATCCCCAGAACCCTCCACACTGTATTATCTGTGTATTATCTCCTATCTCTTTCTAGTATAACACTACACTGATACCCAGAACCCCCACACTGTATTATCTGTGTATTATCTCCTATCTCTCTCTAGTCCTAACACTACACTAATCCCCAGAACCCCCCACACTGAATTATCTGTGTATTATCTCCTATCTCTCTAGTAATAACACTACACTGATCCCCAGAACCCCCACACTGTATTATCTGTGTATTATCTCCTATCTCTCTCTAGTATAACACTACACTGATCCCCAGAACCCCCCACACTGTATTATCTCCTATCTCTCTCTAGTATAACACTACACTAATCCCCAGAACCCTCCACACTGTATTATCTGTGTATTATCTCCTATCTCTCTCTAGTATAACACTACACTAATCCCCAGAACCACCACACTGTATTATCTGTGTATTATCTCCTATCTCTCTAGTAATAACACTACACTGATCCCCAGAACCCCCACACTGTATTATCTGTGTATTATCTCCTATCTCTCTCTAGTATAACACTACACTAATCCCCAGAACCCCCCACACTGTATTATCTGTGTATTATCTCCTATCTCTCTCTAGTAATAACACTACACTGATCCCCAGAACCCCCCACACTGTATTATCTGTGTATTATCTCCTATCTCTCTCTAGTATAACACTACACTGATCCCCAGAACCCCCCACACTGTATTATCTGTGTATTATCTCCTATCTCTCTCTAGTATAACACTACACTGATCCCCAGAACCCCCCACACTGTATTATCTGTGTATTATCTCCTATCTCTCTCTAGTATAACACTACACTGATCCCCAGAACCCCCCACACTGTATTATCTGTGTATTATCTCCTATCTCTCTCTAGTATAACACTACACTGATCCCCAGAACCCCCCACACTGTATTATCTGTGTATTATCTCCTATCTCTCTCTAGTATAACACTACACTGACCCCCAGAACCCCCCACACTGTATTATCTGTGTATTATCTCCTATCTCTCTCTAGTATAACACTACACTGATCCCCAGAACCCCCCACACTGTATTATCTGTGTATTATCTCCTATCTCTCTCTAGTCCTAACATTACACTAATCCCCAGAACCCCCCACACTGTATTATCTGTGTATTATCTCCTATCTCTCTCTAGTAATAACACTACACTGATCCCCAGAACCCCCCACACTGTATTATCTGTGTATTATCTCCTATCTCTCTCTAGTAATAACACTACACTGATCCCCAGAACCCCCACACTGCATTATCTGTGTATTATACACTTGTATACATCTCAAAATGCATAAGATTAGCGCAAAGGGACAGGAACGAGTCCGGGGGTGTGGAAATGCAGCTGCGGAGCAAGGTTGCAATCAAGCCACAGCGCATCCAATCCCTACTGGTGAGGGGCAGCCAGCATCGCGCTTCTCCACAATCCCCGGCTTTATAGCTACATTAAGCAGGGTGCAGGGTACAACATTAACCAGGCCCGAGCACCAGGAACAGGTATTACAATGACTGGCGGATAATGCTTCCAGCTGCATTTCCACCAGCCAGTCAGCCACTACCCGCAGTCGTCTTCCTAGCCAAGAGTCTGCCCCTCCTTCCTCCCAACATGCCCAATCTTCCCAGCAGAGTCATCCCACCCTTGCCCACTCCAAGGATCTGTTTTTGGGTCCTTTTCCACTCTTCCTCTGTTCAATCACTTCCCGATTCCCAGGAGCTAACAGACAAATTTCTCTGCCCTGATGCCCAAACACTGGAGCATCCACCATCACCTGGCAATTTTGTGATTGTGGACCCACAACAAGTGTTTCTCGGCCTCAGTGATGATGACTAGACACAGTTGCCATCAGGGCAGGCTGCTGTCATGTGCGGTGTGCAGGAGGAGGAGAAGATTGAGGAGTTGGAAGAGGAGGTGGTGGACGATGAGGTGACCAACCCGACCTGGGCAGGGGTGATGTCTAGCAGGGAAAGCAGTGTAGATGTGGAGGAAAGCGCAGCACCAAAAAAGGTGGCTAGAGGCAGAGGCATGTCCAGAGGCAGAGGACAGCTGCTTCACAGAAGCCACGCCAGAACCAGCAAGGCCCAAGAAGTTCCTTGTCCTAGCCACTCAAGAAAAACTCCCCCATCCAGGCCACATTCCTCGATGGTGTGGAGATTTTTCAATGTATGCGTGGAGGACAAATATAGTGCTGTTCGCACACTCTGCAACTCTAAATCGAGTAGGGACTCTGAAAGAGCAACCTTACGACCACTGCCATGCGCCATCATTTGGAAGGCAAGCACTGGGCTCAGTGGGTGAGAGCAAATGCAGGACAATCATAGTCCTGTGTTGCTGCCACTGCCTCTCCCACTGTCCAGACCAGCAGCCAGGAAACCTCCACATCTGTCTCTGACACTTTGGTGATTTTACCCTCTTCCTTCCCTTTTCCTTCCTCAGCTCCTTCTCCAGCACCATCATGCACCTCTTCCTAGCAACTCACTATCTCCCAGACGATTGAGTGCAGGCAATAGTACAGCGCTACCCACCCCCATGCACAAGCCTTAAACACGCACACCCCCAAACTGCTGGCCCAGGAGATGTTGCCGTTCAGGCTTGTGGAGATGCAGGCCATCTGTGACCTGATGGCAATTGCGGCACCTCGCTATGCCGTCCCTACTTCTCCCGGTGTGCCTTGCACTAGCACGTGTCCTGTAACATCAGGCGGGCCCTTAGTTCCACGCTTTGCACTAAGGTCCACTTGACCACCGACGCGTGAACAAGCTGTGACGACGCACTAGTGAGTGTAACAATCCCCCTCCTGTGTGTGATGCGAGAATCCCTCATCGCCATCAGGGATAACGTATTGGACGCTGAGGAGTCTGGGATAGGAGCAGAACCTACCAGCAGGATAGTCAGTGCACACTCCTGTCCGCTTCTCAGCCTGTAACGATGGAGGAAGAGGAGGAGGAGGAGGATGAAGTGGTAGATGAGATGATTGTCACACACAAGGCTAGCGGGGAAGTGCAGTGCATCCCATTACTTCAGGGTGAAGGGAGGAAGAGGAGGAAATGGAGAGTGACCCTTCCAGTGGGGGCAGTGAAGTCATGCCAACTAACACCCTGGCACACATGGCTGACTTCATGTTGGGCTTTTCCAGTGACAAACGCATTGTCAAAACCCTGGAGAGCAAACAATACTGGATATTTGCAATCCTCGACCCTTGGTATAAAAATAACATCTCGTCTTTCATTCCGGTAGAGGGGAGGGCCAATCGCATCAATGCTTGCCACAAGCAACTGGTGCAGAACATGATGGAGATGTTTCCATTAACTCTCGTTGGCGGCACACTGGAGAGTTGCTCCAACAGGCGACAAACTGCCATCCGGTCCACACCCGACAGGGGCACACTCTCCAAGGTCTGGGACACGTTAATGGCACCCACTCGCCAAACCACCGCCACTGAGGGGCCTAGTGTCACCAGGAGGGATAAGTATAGGCGCATGTTGCGGGAATACCTGGCCGACACCAGCCCTATCCTCTCCGATCCCTCTGCGGCCTATACTTATTGGGTGTCAAACTTGGCCTTGTGGCTGGAACATGCGCTGTACGCCTTGGAGGTCCTTTCCTGTCCTGCCGCCAGCGTGCTATCAGAAAGGGTCTTCAGCGCACCCAATGACATCACCCATAAGCGCAGTCGTCTGTCAGCTGTCAGTGCTGACCGGCTGGCTCTGATCAAAATGAACAGCCAATGGATAGACCCATCATATACATGTCCACCAGTGTCAGGCACCCCGACATGAAGTTCCAGGTCTGTGCTCCAGCTCTTCAGTTCCTCCTCCTCCTCCTCTGCTGGTTTAAGGCTCAACTCACCCAAAGGGCCAAAAACTAAAACTCTGCTGGTGCAAGACTCAACTCACTTAAGGGTGCATGCACACTACGTAACGCCGGGCGTGTATGAGAGCCGTACACGCCGGCGTTACAGCAGGGCTGCCGGTCACTTCCCATTCACTTCAATGGGAGCGCTCGTAAACGCCGCTGTTACGAGCGCTCCCATTGAAGTGAATGGGAAGTGTTCGGCAGTCTGCCGTAATGCCGGCGTGTACGGCTCTCATACACGCCCGGCGTTACGTAGTGTACATGCACCCTAAAGGGCCTAACACTCTGCTGGAGCTCAGCTTAAGGGCCTGGAACTTCATTTGTACAGGCTCATGTTAAGGGCTAGAAAAGTGAATTTTGGAAGGTCTCACCACATCACACACACACACAATGACAGGTCAGGGGAGGACTGAAGGATTTCCCATTGTCTATTCCATCTGTGATTGTCATGGGGAACGTGATATAAAGGGGGGCTTGTTAATGTTTCTTTAGCGTAAAATATGTGTTTCTGTCCATACTAATGTGGGGGAAAGAAGGTTTCCAGGTATTTCCCCACTTTGATAGAGGTTGTAGTGAGTGTGTATAGTGTGTAGTTGTTAGGCTGTGATAGTGGGGTAATAGAGAGACTTTGGTGTGTTAGATGCCCCCAGACATGCGCCCCCTGCTGTCCCAGTTGCATTGCAGAGGTGTTGGCATCATTTCCTGAGGTGTCATAGTGGACTTGGTGACTCTCCTGAGGTGAATGGTGGGATTCCCTGAAATGAAGCATTTTCTCCCATAGACTATAATGGGATTTGATATTCGGTTGAATACTCAAATATCAAAACGAATATCGAATATTTGACTTCTCGCTCCTCTCTCCACTACACTAATCCCCACTGTATTATCTGTGTATTATCTCCTATCTCTCTCAGTCTAGCCCTATCTTTCTAATCTCTCCCCACAATCCTTCCTTCTGCTCCCTGGGCTTTCTATCTTGCCTGTGACATTTGACCTATAGTCCCTCATATTGGCCGTCTCCTGTCACTAGGGCTGTATTATGGGTGTTCCCGTCTCATTTGCCAGGTCATGTGATCCTGCGTGATATCTTTTCTCCAGTAATTTAGCCAGTATTGCAAACCCAGTAGCGAAATATTGGGGTCAGATTTGTAATAACATCCTGTATCTTTCTAATTCCTTGTTTCTCTATTTGCCCACCATTTGTATCGGTTACTGTATGGAGCCCCTTTCTAATACCCCGCCACACACCTCCTGCTATCTCCCGTATTATCGCACCTACAGGCCACTGATATATCAGAGATAAGTAATGATATATCGCTGGAAACTCTTGACACATGTCTGGCAGAAGACCTGAATCCAACTGAACCCAACTTTTATAGGTTATGAGATACAAATTGAAAGAAAGATCATAAGCGGAAGATCTGGAAGAGCGACGGGGATTATCTCCATCTACATATATTATATCCTAGTGGGTGCGTTTGTTTATAGTGGATGACTTCTACATGAGGCCCAAGGCAAGGTAATGGATCCAGACAACTCCTCACATCGAAACTCTGCCTGACTCTTGTCCTTATATAATCTCAGCCGTGTCTGGATGAGCCCGCGGTCTCTTCTGGACTTACCAAACACGTCGTCGTACGTTGTATAGTGCCCATGCTTGGTACTGGAGCTCCTATGAAGCAGAAGTGACACTCACTGGAGAGAGAACAGCGGACTTGTGGTGGTCCCGGTTGTCAGACCCCTTCCAATCTGATACTGATGACCAGTTCTAAGTGTGAATTGAGTTTACAATGGGTTCAGGAGCACCAGGGAGAAAAAAACATTGAAGAACCAGTATCAGAACGGGAGTGACGGGAATCAGTAAGGTAGACACCTACGTGATAGACATCTTGTGACCGAGTATCACAAAATCATATTGTTTTGATGGTTGTCGTAAAATAATGAACATTGATACTCACATTCTCCAGGGTCTTTGGTCCTCTTCAGGCCTCTTCTTGCCTCCTGGGCAAACTCAGAGGTTCTTGGTGACTTTGATTGGGCCTTGCTCACATGACCACTCATGGGCACCGGTCATGGAGTGCAGCAGTTCAATCTTCTTTATGGGTTTCTTCAATATTAAAGGTATTTCTTTAGCTTTTGCTCCCTCTATTGTGAGACTACACCTCATATACATCATCTAGGTATATAAAATACAGCAAGGTCTGTAAAGAACCACACAATGGACTTCTATGGCCCTCACGTCAGATCAAGGCTTCAGACATCTGTTTTAGTGACCAGGTATCAGACATGTATCCCTCACCTTTGTGGGTTCGTACCTTTAAACTTTATTGCTATATATGTGATACTAATATAGTTGTGGCCAAACGTTTTGAAACTAACACCAATTTTGGTTTGCCCCGAATTTGCTGACTCAGTGGTGCTTGACATCATTGTCTTCTTCTGTTAACCATAGTTTGCATCCAATGCTGCTTGTTAGATTGCCCCTTTATTACTCATTGATTGGATCATCAAGAACTGGTCTAGATTAGGAAAGTTGAGCACCACCATGAGTCCTGTGCCATGCCAACACTGTTTGGAAACCAAAATATGTATCAGTCGTAAAACTCTTGGCCATAATTGTACAGGACAGTTGTCTCCGTCCATGTTTGATGTCCAAGTACTGACCTCTGACCTCTGCACCAACTCTTTGTTGCATAATCAATATCCTTTATTTTCTGCCATAGCAAACAGTGATATCCGTGTAAATATCCGTGTCCAGCCGTCTACCAGCCAAACCAAGACTGTCCAATAGACAACCACTCAGTTGCCGTTCTGTCCCTGTTGTCCCTGTTCAGAATCCAGAAAGGCGTCCTGGCCATTGGAGCAGGTCATGGTGCCGTTCTGACACAGATTGTTGTCAGGGTACAGTTGTCCAGAGTTATTGCACAGGAGCTCAGCCCCACAACCTTGGAAAGCGACTGTCTGACAGGTTCCTGTAAAAACAGAGACATGGGGTTTAAGATCTGCAATATCTGAAAGGGGAAATTCACGTTTGCAACCAAATTTTATCTGCTCAGACTACATAGAAATCAGGGAACATTAAGAAGACCCTGGCGTTACCCTTCGTTCCACCCTTGAGTACTTCGTTGCAGACTTACCTGTCTGTTGGATCTTTCCTGAGAAGACGATACATCTATTCTCATCTGCAGTACATTTTGCGGTGGCGTTGGCCATGCAGTTCTCTTCGTTCTCCGCGTAGCAGGTGGGACATCGCAGGTTGTTCTCTGTCTTATTCCGTGGGGTGACTGGGAACATAAAGGATGAAATGAAAATTTGTCTCCACTGCCCAATGAATCCCAACCTAGTAAAATATCGCAAGGCATTAGAGCTATCTATAGTGGTGTAGAGGTAGCAATTGCCCTGGTTCATGGAGGAGCTCTAGAGGTTCCTGATTAATGGGGGAGCAGTGGAGTTCCCCAATTCATGGGGAGATTTTGGGGCTCAAGTTGGAGCTCTGGGCTGCCCTGGCTCTTGGGGATTTGTGAAAGGCCATGGTTCATAGTGGAACTCTGGGGGACCTGGTTCATAGGGAAATGTGGAGGACCCTGGTTCCTGGGAGATCTTTGAGGTGACCTGATTCATGGTGGACCTCTGAAGGGTCCTGGCTCGTGGGGATTAGTGAAAGGCCATGGTTCATAGTGGAACTCTGAGGGACCTGGTTCTTAGGGAAATGTGGAGGACCCTGGTTCCTGGGAGATCTTTGAGGCGACCTGATTCATGGTGGACCTCTGGAGGGTCCTGGCTCGTGGGGATTAGTGAAAGGCCATGGTTCATAGTGGAACTCTGAGGGACCTGGTTCTTAGGGAAATGTGGAGGACCCTGGTTCCTGGGAGATGTTTGAGGTGACCTGATTCATGGTGGACCTCTGAAGGGTCCTGGCTCGTGGGGAATTGTGAAAGGCCATGGTCAATGGAGGAGCTCTGGGGGACCCTGGTTCATGGAGGAGCTGTGGAGGGCCCTAATACCTGGGGGAGCTTTGAGGCCCCCTGATTCATGATGGATCTTTGGGTGCCCTGGTTTCTTGGGGAACTCTGAAAACCTAGGTTCACAATATCTCCTGGCCACATAAGTCATTAACATTATTATAAATGATATATGGTAGGGGGAAACCCAAGCACTTCAGGCTTCATGATGGGATAGCATCCTATGTGTGGCCCATGGTGCATGGACCATCTTGGTGTAATTTGGTACTCTTGCCATTTTCCACTTTTGGATGATCCATGGGGCTGTCTTACCTTCGAGAGCCTTCTTGTTGCAGTAGTCTTCAACGCAGCATTGCACTGTGTACCTTGCCTGGTACTGGTCACTAGTGACGCTGTAGGTGATGTTGCAGATCTTGGGGTTCAGGTTACACGTCTTTGACACAGAGTATGAGGAATTGTTTCCATCTCCTACGAAGACATAGAAATCATTACTATTGTATTACATTGACGTGCACAGTTGTAGCAGGACTCTCTGATCCATGATGGTTGTAGCGAGGGTCCCCCCTTTTAGCTAAACAGGCTTAAAATTGGATTAACAATGACAGTAGACAGGCAGAAAACAAATATGGCTGTCCAAGCGTATATCTGTTAGGGAATTACTAGATGAGCAATTCCCCAGTAACTGCTGCTGGAGCCTGGAAGGAAGAGGAATGACAGAGACAGTGAGTCCTAATACTGAAACCCAGCCCCGTCCCTGCCTATATCCTAGGTGGCAGAGGACAACTGGGCGACAGACCCTTCCTACAAACAAGTGTAAAGGCAAAATGCAGACAAGACAATCAGATATGGATAATCAGCAAAGCCAAGGGTCAGAACCAAATGGGCAATGAAGCACAGAGTCAGAATCCAAGAGAGTAGTCACAGAGAATAACCAAAACCAGAAATATAAATATACAGAAAACAGTAAGAAAGCAGCAAGCTCAGATAAGCTAATAGCAAGCACAAGAGAGGGCGGGGACACAATACGAAGGGAGTCTGCCCTTGGCTCAACTGACAAAGAGAAATGTCAATCAACTAGCTACAAACTTAACTCCATAGTAGCCAGAGGACTAATAGCACAGGATGACACAAAGCAACAAAAACCAAGCTGTGCTAAAACAGACGGAGCACAGGAGCACAAATAGACACGCCTCCTACGCCATAACATGTGACCAGAGGATGGCGCAGAGGCCTGAAGGGGCAAAGATGATACAATATCAGAATATAATGGTGAAGGTCCCAGTATTATATACAGTACTTAGTAGAGGTCTCAGTATTATATACAGTACTTAGTAGAGGTCTCAGTATTATATACAGTACTTAGTAGAGGTCCCAGTATTATATACAGTACTTAGTAGAGGTCTCAGTATTATATACAGTACTTAGTAGAGGTCTTAGTATTATATACAGTACTTACCACACTCGGTCTCAGTATTATATACAGTACTTACTAGACTCAGTCTCAGTATTATATACAGTACTTAGTAGAGGTCTCAGTATTATATACAGTACTTAATAGACTCAGTCTCAGTATTATATACAGTACTTACTAGACTCAGTCTCAGTATTATATACAATACTTACTAGACTCAGTCTCAGTATTATATACAGTACTTACTAGACTCAGTCTCAGTATTATATACAGTACTTACTAGATTCAGTCTCAGTATTATATACAGTACTTACTAGAGGTCTCAGTATTATATACAGTACTTAGTAGAGGTCTCAGTATTATATACAGTACTAACTAGACTCAGTCTCAGTATTATATACAGTGCTTACTAGACTCAGTGTCAGTATTATATACAGTACTTACCAGACTCAGTCTCAGTATTATATACAGTACTTACTAGACACAGTCTCAGTATTATATACAGTACTTACTAGACTCAGTCTCAGTATTATATACAGTACTTACTAGACTCAGTTTCAGTATTATATATAGTACTTACAAGACACAGTCTCAGTATTATATACAGTGCTTACTAGACTCAGTCTCAGTATTATATACAGTACTTACTAGACACAGTCTCAGTATTATATACAGTACTTACTAGACACAGTCTCAGTATTATATACAGTACTTACTAGACTCAGTGTCAGTATTATATACAGTACTTACTAGACACAGTCTCAGTATTATATACAGTACTTACCAGACTCAGTCTCAGTATTATATACAGTACTTACTAGACTCAGTTTCAGTATTATATACAGTACTTACAAGACACAGTCTCAGTATTATATACAGTGCTTACTAGACTCAGTCTCAGTATTATATACAGTACTTACTAGACTCAGTGTCAGTATTATATACAGTACTTACAAGACACAGTCTCAGTATTATATACAGTACTTACAAGACACAGTCTCAGTATTATATACAGTACTTACCAGACTCAGTCTCAGTATTATATACAGTACTTACCAGACACAGTCTCAGTATTATATACAGTACTTACTAGACTCAGTCTCAGTATTATATACAGTACTTACTAGACACAGTCTCAGTATTATATACAGTACTTACTAGACACAGTCTCAGTATTATATACAGTACTTACTAGACACAGTCTCAGTATTATATACAGTACTTACTAGACACAGTCTCAGTATTATATACAGTACTTACTAGACAGTCTCAGTATTATATACAGTACTTACTAGACACAGTCTCAGTATTATATACAGTACTTACTAGACACAGTCTCAGTATTATATACAGTACTTAGTAGAGGTCTCAGTATTATATACAGTACTTAGTAGAGGTCTCAGTATTATATACAGTACTTAGTAGACACAGTCTCAGTATTATATACAGTACTTAGTAGAGGTCTCAGTATTATATACAGTACTTAGTAGAGGTCTCAGTATTATATACAGTACTTACCACACTCGGTCTCAGTATTATATACAGTACTTACTAGACTCAGTCTCAGTATTATATACAGTACTTAGTAGAGGTCTCAGTATTATATACAGTACTTAATAGACTCAGTCTCAGTATTATATACAGTACTTACTAGACTCAGTCTCAGTATTATATACAGTACTTAATAGACTCAGTCTCAGTATTATATACAATACTTACTAGACTCAGTCTCAGTATTATATACAGTACTTACTAGACTCAGTCTCAGTATTATATACAGTACTTACTAGATTCAGTCTCAGTATTATATACAGTACTTACTAGAGGTCTCAGTATTATATACAGTACTTAGTAGAGGTCTCAGTATTATATACAGTACTAACTAGACTCAGTCTCAGTATTATATACAGTGCTTACTAGACTCAGTGTCAGTATTATATACAGTACTTACCAGACTCAGTCTCAGTATTATATACAGTACTTACTAGACACAGTCTCAGTATTATATACAGTACTTACCAGACTCAGTCTCAGTATTATATACAGTACTTACTAGACTCAGTTTCAGTATTATATATAGTACTTACAAGACACAGTCTCAGTATTATATACAGTGCTTACTAGACTCAGTCTCAGTATTATATACAGTACTTACTAGACACAGTCTCAGTATTATATACAGTACTTACTAGACACAGTCTCAGTATTATATACAGTACTTACTAGACTCAGTCTCAGTATTATATACAGTACTTACTAGACACAGTCTCAGTATTATATACAGTACTTACCAGACTCAGTCTCAGTATTATATACAGTACTTACTAGACTCAGTTTCAGTATTATATACAGTACTTACAAGACACAGTCTCAGTATTATATACAGTACTTACTAGACACAGTCTCAGTATTATATACAGTACTTACTAGACTCAGTCTCAGTATTATATACAGTACTTACTAGACAAAGTCTCAGTATTATATACAGTACTTACTAGACTCAGTGTCAGTATTATATACAGTACTTACAAGACACAGTCTCAGTATTATATACAGTATTTACCAGACTCAGTGTCAGTATTATATACAGTACTTACCAGACACAGTCTCAGTATTATATACAGTACTTACTAGACTCAGTCTCAGTATTATATACAGTACTTACTAGACACAGTCTCAGTATTATATACAGTACTTACCAGACTCAGTCTCAGTATTATATACAGTACTTACTAGACACAGTCTCAGTATTATATACAGTACTTACTAGACTCAGTCTCAGTATTATATACAGTACTTACTAGACACAGTCTCAGTATTATATACAGTACTTACTAGACACAGTCTCAGTATTATATACAGTACTTACTAGACACAGTCTCAGTATTATATACAGTACTTACTAGACACAGTCTCAGTATTATATACAGTACTTACTAGACAGTCTCAGTATTATATACAGTACTTACTAGACACAGTCTCAGTATTATATACAGTACTTACTAGATACAGTCTCAGTATTATATACAGTACTTACTAGACACAGTCTCAGTATTATATACAGTACTTACTAGACTCGGTCTCAGTATTATATACAGTACTTACTAGACACAGTCTCAGTATTATATACAGTACTTACTAGACTCAGTCTCAGTATTATATACAGTACTTACTAGACTCGGTCTCAGTATTATATACAGTACTTAGTAAAAGCCTCTGTATTATATACAGTACTTACCAGACATAGTCTCAGTCACTCGGGTCATGCAGCTTCCACAGGTCACCAGGGTGCCCTCACAGTCACTCTCATTGAAATTTCTGCATTCGTAGCACAGAACGCAGTTACCTGGAGAAAGGGGGCAAAAACTTATTTTTAATATGAGTATCAGATTGTGTAGAATCTATTCCAGATGAAGTGGTGACAGCAACTAGGCAATGTGTGGAAGTCAATGTAGACATATCAGAGAATAACATTGGTGGATGTCCATAAGCCGGGACCTTCTATGGTGTCCCAGACAAATGATGTCCTCCACTCTGCAGAGTTCCCGAAGCTTGGAAATGTCCTTCATAGACTGTATGGTGGAAATAATGTCTCTTATCCAAGTACCCTAGTCATACGCCAGTGACACAATGTTTTTTTACATTGGAGGCTGTGGACCTTTCTGGACATGGACCCTTAGACATTGCTCTTTATCATAGAAAGGCAACACTGCCCATGAAGAAGGTGGATTAGACCCATCTAATGAAATGTCTACCCCACCCAAAGCTCCATAAGTCTCCTTGTGTTGGACTCTCTTCTTCATTGCTGTACATGTTCTCCTTGGGGGACTTTAGGTGAGGAATTTCAGATGGACTTCCACCTTCCACTTCCAAAAAACATCTGAAATCTGCCTCCCAAAGCTTCTAACTTCAGCACGCTTGCAAAAATGTAGGCATCAGCTTGTTTCGGGTGGAATATAGCTAGAATTAACATGATGCCGCATACAATTAGAATTAAAGATGATACAAAACCATAACAATGGTACAACTAATAGATGGCACAGAGGATGGACGTTGTGTCAGGAGGGAAGAGGCCATCTACAGACCCCGGGTTTCTTGGAACACTTGTCTGGTGTTGTCTAACGTTGTCTCTCCATTGCTGGAGAGTAGGTGGGTTCCGATGTCCCCGTAGCTTACATAATTACATAGTTACATTGTAGATGAGATTGGATGAAGACATCAGTCCGTCAAGTCCAACCTATAACCCTACAATCCCCTACAGTGCTTAGCAGCTTGGAGTGGCCATGTGGAGAGTGCAGCGATTCTCAACGGGGGTGCTTTGGTGACCTACCAAGGATCCTCTGACAATCTGGTTGGGAACATGACCATAAAACCTCCTGCAATATTATCTGTGTCCATAAGACTGTTTTGAAAAAAAAAATTGGTAAGGGGTGCCCCAAGCTAATTTTTTTTCCAGGGTTGTCCCTGAATCTGAAAACATTGGGAAACATTGGTGTAGAGGGTTTGAACTCTCCCAGTAGGGAGCCATAGGACTATGTTCCTCTGGTGAAGAGGGGCTGAGATATTACAAACCCTGTCCAAGGACCGAGTTCCACAGAGGGGACTATTTTTGGGCATGTATACCAGAAATGAGTGCTGGTATTTGAGGAAGTCTCACAACTCCAGCAGATATCACAGAGATGAACTCTACTGAGGGACACTGGAGTCCTACAGCAATGGGTCAATATCGAAAATTTTTATACTACTCGAGAAATCGTGGACTTAGAGAGAATAAGAGTGACCACAGGATCAGAAAACGGTCTGCCAAGCCCGGTTTCCCATTCTCTAAACTAAAATAACCTGTTGGAGAGGACAGAGAGGCAGAAGAACCCTTAGTCTTCTGACTAAATCTCACCTGCTTTAATGGTCACAGAGACGATGAAGACGATGGCCAAGAATGTTCTCATGGTGATTCTTGGTTGCTGCCTCTCTTATTATTACGATATCAATGGCCCGTAGACTCCTCGCTGTATATATATATATACCTGCTGCCCAGGGTTGGGAGAGCGACATTAACCAGACTGCCCTAATTATTTCCTGTCTTCCCTGTTAACTACCAGATGCAGAGCACATGCGAGGCGGGATCCTCCAAAATATTCCATAATGATTCCCTACCCCAGTATAATTACTGTCATAGCCCAGTCTATTGGGCAATATCAGATAAATACGAGCGCAGCCACGTCACAGCACATTATAGCCCATCATTATTTTGTACCACAGCATTCTATCCACCATAGGACATCCTAGGACAGGCCGAAAGGTCAAAGTCCAGGAGAACGGTTTGTAATTGGGAACGTTCCAGAATTTCTGTATTGATCAACCTCAATAATTTTTTCTCCTCGTTCTGAGGATTGGCTGTCACTCTGCCCAGGTTCACCTTAACCACCGGGCAAACTAGGGACCTCTTGGAACAGCGGGACAGTCAGGTGCTGCACTGATGATCAGAGCGCTGGGTCCTGATTTTAAATATATCAGCTCCGCGAGTCACCAGTCAGACCTCGACTAGTGCACCAGAGCCGCAGCCAGCCGGCAGGACTGGAACAGCATGAGGGGAATATGTTATTTATCTTTGTGTTTAATGTATTGTACTGCCTTAGGGGCCATTGGGGATGGGAGCCAATGTGGGGGCATTATACTATGTGGGAGCCAATGAGAGGGCATTATACTATGTGGGAGCCAATGAGAGGGCATTATACTATACGGGAGCAAATGAGGGGGCATTATACTATGTGAGAGCCAATGAGAGGGCATAATACTATGTGGGAGCCAATCAGAGGGCATTATGCTATGTGGGAGCCAATGAGAGGGCATTATACTATGTGGGAGCCAATGTGGGGGCATTATACTATGTGGGAGCCAATGTGGGGGCATTATACTATGTGGGAGCCAATGAGAGGGCATTATACTATGTGGGAGCCAAGTTGAGGGCATTATACTATGTGGGAGCAAATGAGGGGGCATTATACTATGTGGGAACCAATGAGAGGGCATTATACTATGTGGAAGCAAATGAGGGGGCATTATACTATGTGTGAGCAAATGAGGGGACATTATACTATTTGGGAGCAAATGAGAGGGCATTATATTATGTGGGAGTAAATGAGAGGGCATTATACTATGTGGAAACCATTGAGGGGGCATTATACTATGTGGGAGCAAATGAGAGGGCATTATACTATGTGGGTACCAGTGAGGGGGCATTATACTATATGGGAGCAAATGAGAGGGCATTATACTATGTGGGAGCCAATGAGAGGACATTATACTATGTGGGAGCAAATGAGAGGGCATAATACTATGTGGGTACCTGTGAGGGGGCATTATACTATATGGGAGCAAATGAGAGGGCATTATACTATGTGGGAGCCAATGAGAGGGCATTATACTATGTGGAAACCAATGTGGGGGCATTGTACTATGTGGAAACCAATGAGAGGGCATTATACTATGTGGGAGCCAATGAGAGGGCATTATACTATGTGGGAGCAAATGAGAGGGCATTATACTATGTGGGAGCCAATGAGAGAGCATTATACTATGTGGGAACCAGTGAGGGGGCATAATACTATGTGGGAACCAATGAGAGGATATTATACTATGTGGGAACCAATGAGAGGGCATTATACTATGTGGGAACCAATGAGAGGGCATTATACTATGTGAGGAAACAGAGGGAGCATTATACTATGTGGAAACCAGTGAGGGGCATAATACTATGTGGGAACCAATGAGAGGGCATTGTACTTTGTGGGAGCCAATGAGGGGGCATTATACTATGTGGGATCCAATGAGGGGGCATTATACTATTTGGGAACCAATGAGAGGGAATTATACTATGTGGGAGCCATTCAGAGGGCATCATACTATGTAGGAGCCAATGAGAGGGAATTATACTTTGTGGGAGCCAATGAGAGGGCATTATACTATGTGGGAGCAAATGAGGGGGCATCATACTATATGGGAGCCAATGAGAGGGCATTATACTATGTGGGAGCCAATGAGAGGGCATTATACTATGTGGGAGCAAATGAGGGGGCATCATACTATATGGGAGCCAATGAGAGGGCATTATACAATGTGGGAGTCAATGAGAGGGCATTATACTATGTGGGAGCAAATGAGGGGGCATTATACTATGTGGGAGCAAATGAGGGGGCATTATACTATGTGGGAGCAAATGAGGGGGCATTATACTATGTGGAAACCAGTGAGGGGCATTATACTATGTGGGAACCAATGAGAGGACATTTTACTATGTGGAAACCAGTGAGGGGGCATTATACTATGTGGGAGCCAATGAGGGGGCATTATACTATGTGGGAGCCAATGAGAGGGCATTATACTATGTGGGAACCAATGAGGGGGCATTATACTATGTGGGAACCAATGAGAGGGCATTATACTATGTGGGAACCAATGAGAGGGCATTATACTATGTGGGAACCAATGAGGGGGCATTATACTATGTGGGAGCCAATGAGAGGGCATTATACTATGTGGGAACCAATGAGGGGGCATTATACTATGTGGGAACCAATGAGAGGGCATTATACTATGTGGGAACCAATGAGGGGGCATTATACTATGTGGGAACCAATGAGAGGGCATTATACTATGTGGGAACCAATGAGAGGGCATTATACTATGTGGGAACCAATGTTTATTTTGGAGTCTGATCTAGTGATTTGAATTTGTATTTAGGGGGTCTGTATATATAATTAGGGGTCTGGGGTCTGTATATATAATTAGGGGTCTGGGTGTGTATTGGGGGGATCTATAGTTTTCTTAGGTCTGGTCTGGGTCTACGTTCCGGAGATATTTTGGGGTCTTCTCTGTGGTCTGTTACCATCTTAGGGTCTGTATTTTGGGGATCATTCCTGTTCTTTCTAGGGCTAGTATTTATTTGGGGTTTGGGTTGGGGGTCTCTGAATTTCAGGGTATAATGAAGGCTTCTCCATCTTTTGGAATTGTACCTTTTGGAGTGGTGGGCACATGAGACCCCCCCCCCCAAATCATATGGAATCTTTACCTTTCTTTCCAGAGCCCTATAGCGCCCTCTTGTTCCCTCCTGCAGTTTTGGGCATTACCCCTTACAGGTGGGTCACACAGCTGGTGACCGCCATCCCGGGATCCTCTCCCTACAATGAGGATAACTGGCGCATCCCCAGACTACATTACACCCCCTTATCTGGTCCTTGTGTCTCCCAGTATGAAGGACCTGTCCTGTCCTGTCCTGTCCTGCACTACCCAGACTTATAGACTTCGATAGAGATCGTGTAGTTCTTCATGTCTCCTGTGGTGGCGCTGCAGGGAATTTCATCCTGTACTGAAAGGTTTGCCCAAATGTTGGGTCTAACTTATTTCTGAGGGATTGTTCACAGCAGAGCCCCCCAAGCACAGAGGTAACCAGACACCGAGACCTTATTGTTGAATACAGATATTTTTAATCAAAAAAACTTAGTAAACAAATCCCCCGCCCGGCTACAGCCCGACAGAGAGAAGAACCCCGGGCAAAACACACAGACATGCACCCCAACCCCCTCCCAGAAGAGTAGGAATACACCGGGAACAGCAATGTCCTTGTCTTAAATCTGTGACTCGTTTTCAACTAACTTTTGGCCTCTGGATACCGAAATATCCGCAGATTTTGTCTCACGTCAACTTTTTAATTTATGTGAAGCCCTCCAGCGACATGCAAATTATGTGCGGAGTCGGAGCATTGCATTGTGTAGCCTTCTTTTATAGAGGTCTCAGGGTAGTATGGAGAACGATACTGGCAGACATTCCCCGTGGCACATCCTTGGAAAGCCCAATTTACAAAGTGACCTGTAAATAAGAAGACACAATGTATCAGAATCAAAGAAACAATATCTATCTGTCTATCTATCTATCTATCTATCTATCTTTTTTTTTTTTTTTCTAATGTAGATTGTGAGCCCCACATAGAGCTCACAATGTACATTTTTCCCTATCAGTATGTCTTTTTGAAATATGGGATGGAAATCCATGCAAACACGGGGAGAACATACAAACTCCTTGCAGATGGTTTTTTCCCCTTGGCGGGATTTGAACACCAGGACCCAGCGCTGCAGGGCTGCAGTGGTAACCACTGAGCCACCGTGTGGCCCCCCTATCTATCTATCTATCTATCTATCTATCTATCTATCTATCTCCTATCTATCTATCTATCTATCTATCTATCTATCTATCTCCTATCTATCTATCTATCTATCTATCTATCTATCTATCTATCTATCTCCTATCTATCTATCTATCTATCTATCTATCTATCTATCTCCTATCTATCTATCTATCTATCTATCTATCTATCTATCTCCTATCTATCTATCTATCTATCTATCTCCTATCTATCTATCTATCTATCTATCTATCTATCTATCTATCTATCTATCTATCTCCTATCTATCTATCTCCTATCTATCTATCTATCTATCTATCTATCTATCTATCTATCTATCTATCTATCTCCTATCTATCTATCTATCTCCTATCTATCTATCTCCTATCTATCTATCTATCTATCTATCTATCTATCTATCTATCTATCTCCTATCTATCTATCTATCTATCTATCTATCTATCTATCTATCTATCTCCTATCTATCTATCTATCTATCTATCTATCTATCTATCTATCTATCTATCTCATATCTATTATAGTAAATATAAATCTTTTTACTTCCATTGTAGATTTCTCCAGAGAAGCTGAAGCATTTCTTCTGCGGTCCTTGGCACTTCATGTTCTCCTTGGGGATACAGCTTTTTCCTTCTTTGAAGCAGGCCGGACACTGCACCCCGTTCTCTGTCCTGTCTATTGGGGGCACTGCAGTAAGAATATCAGGATTAATACAGCAAGGAGAGTTGTCTGACAACCATGTAACATGACAGGGAATACTGACCATGAGTCTGTGTCATTATGTCTACTATGGGATGTTAGGAAGGAGTTAATAAAATATATAATCAATATCAGATTGGGGGTGGACAAGACACAATAATCAGTAAAATAAAGCAGCCGCAGCTGTTGTCTGAGCCCCACACTCATCACATGCGGTCATATAGTCACATGGCCGGCTTACTGCAATACCAAGACCAGCCACAAGAAAATAATTGGCACTGTGACTGTATATGTGTGCAGCAGCACTTGTCTGAAATACAATGTGGCGGCATCAATCACCTGATCGGTAGGGGTGCCAAGTATTGGACTTTTGGATGTCTAGTATAAAGATTGGTTATCAATATCTTAACTTAGGAAAAGACCATTACAATTATTTTTTCACATTCTAGGCAATATCATGTACTGTCCAGAAGAGGGAGCAGTTGATATGCAGAGTAACAGGCAGCTCACAACAATATTGCTAAAATAGTTACATCCTGTATTATACTCCAGAGCTGCGCTCACTATTCTGCTGGTACAGTCACTGTGTACATACATTACATTACTTATCCTGTATTATACTCCAGAGCTGCGCTCACTATTCTGCTGGTGCAGTCACTGTGAACATACATTACATTACTTATCCTGTATTATACTCCAGAGCTGCGCTCACTATTCTGCTGGGGCAGTCACTGTGTACATACATTACATTACTTATCCTGTATTACACTCCAGAGCTGCGCTCACTATTCTGCTGGTGCAGTCACTGTGTACATACATTACATTACTTATCCTGTATTATACTCCAGAGCTGCGCTCACTATTCTGCTGGTACAGTCACTGTGTACATACATTACATTACTTATCCGTTATTATACTCCAGAGCTGCGCTCACTATTCTGCTGGTGCAGTCACTCTGTACATACATTACATTACTTATCCCGTATTATACTCCAGAGCTGCGCTCACTATTCTGCTGGTGCAGTCACTGTGTACATACATTACATTACTAATCCTGTATTATACTCTAGAGCTGCGTTCACTATTCTGTTGGTGCAGTCACTGTGTACATAGAATATATTACTTATCCTGTATTATTCTCCAGAGCTGCGCTCACTATTCTGCTGGTACAGTCACTGTGTACATACATTACATTACTTATCCTGTATTATACACCAGAGCTGCGCTCACTATTCTGCTGGTACAGTCACTGTGTACATACATTACATTACTTATCCTGTATTATACTCCAGAGCTGCTCTCACTATTCTGCTGGTACAGTCACTGTGTACATACAATACATTATTTATCCTGTATTATACTGTAGAGCTGCGCTCACTATTCTGCTGGTACAGTCACTGTGTACATACATTACATTACTTATCCTGTATTATACTCCAGAGCTGCGCTCACTATTCTGCTGGTGCAGTCACTGTGTACATACATTACATTATTTATCCTGTATTATACCCCAGAGCTGCGCTCACTATTCTGCTGGTACAGTCACTGTGTACATACATTACATTACTTATCCTGTATTATACTCCAGAGCTGCGCTCACTATTCTGCTGGTGCAGTCACTGTGTACATATATTACATTAATTATCCCGTACTGTACTCCAGAGTGGCGCTCACTATTCTGCTGGTACAGTCACTGTGTACATACATTACATTACTTATCCTGTATTATACTCCAGAGCTGCGCTCACTATTCTGCTGGTGCAGTCACTGTGTACATACATTACATTACTTATCCTGTATTATACTCTAGAGCTGCGATCACTATTCTGCTGGTGCAGTCACTGTGTACATACAATATATTACTTATCCTGTATTATTCTCCAGAGCTGCGCTCACTATTCTGCTGGTGCAGTCACTGTGTACATACATTACATTACTTATCCTGTATTGTACTCCAGAGCTGCGCTCAATATTCTGCTGGTGCAGTCACTGTGTACATACATTACATTACTTATCCTGTATTATACTTTAGAGCTGCGCTCACTATTCTGCTGGTGCAGTCACTGTGTACATACAATATATTACTTATCCTGTATTATTCTCCAGAGCTGCCCTCACTATTCTGCTGGTACAGTCACTGTGTACATACATTACATTACTTATCCTGTACTGTACTCCAGAGCTGCGCTCAATATTCTGCTGGTGCAGTCACTGTGTACATACATTACATTACTTATCCTGTATTATACTTTAGAGCTGCGCTCACTATTCTGCTGGTGCAGTCACTGTGTACATACAATATATTACTTATCCTGTATTATACTCCAGAGCTGCACTCACTATTCTGCTGGTGCAGTCACTGTGTACATACATTACATTACTTATCCTGTATTATACTCTAGAGCTGCGCTCACTATTCTGCTGGTGCAGTCACTGTGTACATACATTACATTACTTATCCTCTATTATATTCCAGAGCTGCGCTCACTATTCTGCTGGTGCAGTCACTGTGTACATACATTACATTACTTATCCTGTATTATACTCCAGAGCTGCGCTCACTATTCTGCTGGTGCAGTCACTGTGTACATACATTACATTACTTATCCTGTATTATACTCCAGAGCTGCGCTCACTATTCTGCTGGTGCAGTCACTGTGTTCATACATTACATTACTAATCCTGTATTATACTCTAGAGCTGCACTCACTATTCTGCTGGTGCAGTCACTGTGTACATACAATATATTACTTATCCTGTATTATTTTCCAGAGCTGCGCTCACTATTCTGCTGGTACAGTCACTGTGTACATACATTACATTACTTATCCGGTAGTATACTCCAGAGCTGCGCTCACTATTCTGCTGGTACAGTCACTGTGTACATACATTACATTACTTATCCTGTATTATACTCCAGAGCTGCGCTCACTATTCTGCTGGGGCAGTCACTGTGTACATACATTACATTACTTATCCTGTATTACACTCCAGAGCTGCGCTCACTATTCTGCTGGTGCAGTCACTGTGTACATACATTACATTACTTATCCTGTATTATACTCCAGAGCTGCGCTCACTATTCTGCTGGTACAGTCACTGTGTACATACATTACATTACTTATCCGTTATTATACTCCAGAGCTGCGCTCACTATTCTGCTGGTGCAGTCACTCTGTACATACATTACATTACTTATCCCGTATTATACTCCAGAGCTGCGCTCACTATTCTGCTGGTGCAGTCACTGTGTACATACATTACATTACTAATCCTGTATTATACTCTAGAGCTGCGTTCACTATTCTGTTGGTGCAGTCACTGTGTACATAGAATATATTACTTATCCTGTATTATTCTCCAGAGCTGCGCTCACTATTCTGCTGGTACAGTCACTGTGTACATACATTACATTACTTATCCTGTATTATACACCAGAGCTGCGCTCACTATTCTGCTGGTACAGTCACTGTGTACATACATTACATTACTTATCCTGTATTATACTCCAGAGCTGCTCTCACTATTCTGCTGGTACAGTCACTGTGTACATACAATACATTATTTATCCTGTATTATACTGTAGAGCTGCGCTCACTATTCTGCTGGTACAGTCACTGTGTACATACATTACATTACTTATCCTGTATTATACTCCAGAGCTGCGCTCACTATTCTGCTGGTGCAGTCACTGTGTACATACATTACATTATTTATCCTGTATTATACCCCAGAGCTGCGCTCACTATTCTGCTGGTACAGTCACTGTGTACATACATTACATTACTTATCCTGTATTATACTCCAGAGCTGCGCTCACTATTCTGCTGGTGCAGTCACTGTGTACATATATTACATTAATTATCCCGTACTGTACTCCAGAGTGGCGCTCACTATTCTGCTGGTACAGTCACTGTGTACATACATTACATTACTTATCCTGTATTATACTCCAGAGCTGCGCTCACTATTCTGCTGGTGCAGTCACTGTGTACATACATTACATTACTTATCCTGTATTATACTCTAGAGCTGCGATCACTATTCTGCTGGTGCAGTCACTGTGTACATACAATATATTACTTATCCTGTATTATTCTCCAGAGCTGCGCTCACTATTCTGCTGGTGCAGTCACTGTGTACATACATTACATTACTTATCCTGTATTGTACTCCAGAGCTGCGCTCAATATTCTGCTGGTGCAGTCACTGTGTACATACATTACATTACTTATCCTGTATTATACTTTAGAGCTGCGCTCACTATTCTGCTGGTGCAGTCACTGTGTACATACAATATATTACTTATCCTGTATTATACTCCAGAGCTGCGCTCACTATTTTGCTGGTGCAGTCACTGTGTACATACATTACATTACTTATCCTGTATTATACTCTAGAGCTGCGCTCACTATTCTGCTGGTGCAGTCACTGTGTACATACATTACATTACTTATCCTCTATTATATTCCAGAGCTGCGCTCACTATTCTGCTGGTGCAGTCACTGTGTACATACATTACATTACTTATCCTGTATTATACTCCAGAGCTGCGCTCACTATTCTGCTGGTGCAGTCACTGTGTACATACATTACATTACTTATCCTGTATTATACTCCAGAGCTGCGCTCACTATTCTGCTGGTGCAGTCACTGTGTTCATACATTACATTACTAATCCTGTATTATACTCTAGAGCTGCACTCACTATTCTGCTGGTGCAGTCACTGTGTACATACAATATATTACTTATCCTGTATTATTTTCCAGAGCTGCGCTCACTATTCTGCTGGTACAGTCACTGTGTACATACATTACATTACTTATCCGGTAGTATACTCCAGAGCTGCGCTCACTATTCTGCTGGTACAGTCACTGTGTACATACATTACATTACTTATCCTGTATTATACCCCAGAGCTGCGCTCACTATTCTGCTGGTACAGTCACTGTGTACATACATTACATTACTTATCCTGTATTATACCCCAGAGCTGTGCTCACTATTCTGCTGGTACAGTCACTGTGTACATACATTACATTACTTATCCTGTATTATGCTCCAGAGCTGCGCTCACTTTTCTGCTGGTGCAGTCACTGTGTACATACATTACATTACTTATCCTGTATTATACTCCAGAGCTGCGCTCACTATTCTGCTGGTACAGTCATTGTGTACATACATTACATTACTTATCCTGTAGTATACTCCAGAGCTGCGCTCACTATTCTGCTGGTGCAGTCACTGTGTACATACATTACTTATCCTGTATTATACTCCAGAGCTGCGCTCACTATTCTGCTGGTACAGTCACTGTGTACATACATTACATTACTTATCCTGTATTATACTCTAGAGCTGCGCTCACTATTCTGCTGGTGCAGTCACTGTGTACATACATTACATTACTTATCCTGTATTATACTACAGAGCTGCGCTCACTATTCTGCTGGTGCAGTCACTGTGTACATACATTACATTACTTATCCTGTATTATACCCCAGAGCTGCGCTCACTATTCTGCTGGTGCAGTCACTGTGTACATACATTACATTACTTATCCCGTGTTATACCCCAGAGCTGCGCTCACTATTCTGCTGGTACAGTCACTGTGTACATACATTACATTACTTATCCTGTATTATGCTCCAGAGCTGCGCTCACTTTTCTGCTGGTGCAGTCACTGTGTACATACATTACATTACTTATCCTGTATTATACTCCAGAGCTGCGCTCACTTTTCTGCTGGTGCAGTCACTGTGTACATACATTACATTACTTATCCTGTATTATGCTCCAGAGCTGCGCTCACTTTTCTGCTGGTGCAGTCACTGTGTACATACATTACATTACATATCCTGTATTATACTCCAGAGCTGTGCTCACTATTCTGCTGGTACAGTCACTGTGTACATACATTACATTACTTATCCTGTATTATACTCCAGAGCTGCGCTCACTATTCTGCTGGTGCAGTCACTGTGTACATACATTACATTACTTATCCTGTATTATGCTCCAGAGCTGCGCTCACTATTCTGCTGGTACAGTCACTGTGTACATACATTACATTACTTATCCTGTATTATACCCCAGAGCTGCGCTCACTATTCTGCTGGTACAGTCACTGTGTACATACATTACATTACTTATCCTGTATTATGCTCCAGAGCTGCGCTCACTATTCTGCTGGTACAGTCACTGTGTACATACATTACATTACTTATCCTGTATTATGCTCCAGAGCTGCGCTCACTTTTCTGCTGGTGCAGTCACTGTGTACATACACTACATTACTTATCCTGTATTATACTCCAGAGCTGCGCTCAATATTCTGCTGGTACAGTCACTGTGTACATACATTACATTACTTATCCTGTATTATACTCTAGAGCTGCGCTCACTATTCTGCTGGTGCAGTCACTGTGTACATACATTACATTACTTATCCTGTATTATACCCCAGAGCTGCGCTCACTATTCTGCTGGTACAGTCACTGTGTACATACATTACATTACTTATCCTGTATTATACTCCAGAGCTGCGCTCACTTTTATGCTGGTGCAGTCACTGTGTACATACATTACATTACTTATCCTGTATTATGCTCCAGAGCTGCGCTCACTTTTCTGCTGGTGCAGTCACTGTGTACATACATTACATTACTTATCCTGTATTATACTCCAGAGCTGCGCTCACTATTCTGCTGGTGCAGTCACTGTGTACATACATTACATTACTTATCCTGTATTATACTCCAGAGCTGCGCTCACTATTCTGCTGGTGCAGTCACTGTGTACATACATTACATTACTTATCCTGTATTATACTCCAGAGCTGCGCTCACTATTCTGCTGGTGCAGTCACTGTGTACATACATTACATTACTAATCCTGTATTATACTTTAGAGCTGCGTTCACTATTCTGTTGGTGCAGTCACTGTGTACATACAATATATTACTTATCCTGTATTATACTCCAGAGCTGCACTCACTATTCTGCTGGTACAGTCACTGTGTACATACATTACATTACTTATCCTGTATTATACTCCAGAGCTGCGCTCACTATTCTGCTGGTACAGTCACTGTGTACATACATTACATTACTTATCCTGTATTATACCCCAGAGCTGCGCTCACTATTCTGCTGGTACAGTCACTGTGTACATACATTACATTACTTATCCTGTATTATGCTCCAGAGCTGCGCTCACTATTCTGCTGGTGCAGTCACTGTGTACATACATTACATTACTTATCCTGTATTATACCCCAGAGCTGCGCTCACTATTCTGCTGGTACAGTCACTGTGTACATACATTACATTACTTATCCTGTATTATGCTCCAGAGCTGCGCTCACTATTCTGCTGGTGCAGTCACTGTGTACATACATTACATTACTTATCCTGTATTATACCCCAGAGCTGCGCTCACTATTCTGCTGGTACAGTCACTGTGTACATACATTACATTACTTATCCTGTATTATGCTCCAGAGCTGCGCTCACTATTCTGCTGGTGCAGTCACTGTGTACATACATTACATTACTTATCCTGTATTACACTCCAGAGCTGCTCTCACTATTCTGTTGGTGCAGTCACTGTGTACATACATTACATTACTTATCCTGTATTATACTCCAGAGCTGCACTCACTATTCTGCTGATGCAGTCACTGTGTACATACAATATATTACTTATCCTGTATTATACTCCAGAGCTGCGCTCACTATTCTGCTGGTGCAGTCACTGTGTACATACATTACATTACTTATCCTGTATTATACTCCAGAGCTGCGCTCACTATTCTGCTAGTGCAGTCACTGTGTACATACATTACATTACTAATCCTGTATTATACCCCAGAGCTGCACTCACTATTCTGCTGGTACAGTCACTGTGTACATACAATATATTACTTATCCTGTATTATACTCCAGAGCTGCACTCACTTTTCTGCTGGTACAGTCACTGTGTACATACAATATATTACTTATCCTGTATTATACTCCAGAGCTGCACTCACTATTCTGCTGGTACAGTCACTGTGTACATACATTACATTACTTATCCTGTATTATACCCCAGAGCTGCGCTCACTTTTCTGCTGGTACAGTCACTGTGTACATACAATATATTACTTATCCTGTATTATACTCCAGAGCTGCACTCACTATTCTGTTGGTGCAGTCACTGTGTACATACAATATATTACTTATCCTGTATTATACTCCAGAGCTGCACTCACTATTCTGCTGGTACAGTCACTGTGTGCATACATTACATTACTTATCCTGTATTATACCCCAGAGCTGCGCTCACTATTCTGCTGGTGCAGTCACTGTGTACATACATTACATTACTTATCCTGTATTATACCCCAGAGCTGCGCTCACTATTCTGCTGGTACAGTCACTGTGTACATACATTACATTACTTATCCTGTATTATGCGCCAGAGCTGCGCTCACTATTCTGCTGGTGCAGTCACTGTGTACATACATTACATTACTTATCCTGTATTATTCTCCAGAGCTGCGCTTACTATTCTGCTGGTGCAGTCACTGTGTACATACATTACATTACCTATCCTGTATTATACTCCAGAGCTGCGCTCACTATTCTGCTGGTGCAATCACTGTGTACATACATTACATTACTTATCCTGTATTATACTCCAGAGCTGCGCTCACTATTCTGCTGGTGCAGTCACTGTGTACATACATTACATTACTAATCCTGTATTATACTCTAGAGCTGCGTTCACTATTCTGTTGGTGCAGTCACTGTGTACATACAATATATTACTTATCCTGTATTATACTCCAGAGCTGCACTCACTATTCTGCTGGTACAGTCACTGTGTGCATACATTACATTACTTATCCTGTATTATACCCCAGAGCTGCGCTCACTATTCTGCTGGTGCAGTCACTGTGTACATACATTACATTACTTATCCTGTATTATACTCCAGAGCTGCGCTCACTATTCTGCTGGTGCAGTCACTGTGTACATACATTACATTACTTATCCTGTATTATACTCCAGAGCTGCGCTCACTATTCTGCTGGTGCAGTCACTGTGTACATACATTACATTACCTATCCTGTATTATACTCCAGAGCTGCGCTCACTATTCTGCTGGTGCAGTCACTGTGTACATACATTACATTACTTATCCTGTAGTATACTCCAGAGCTGCTCTCACTATTCTGCTGGTGCAGTCACTGTGTACATACATTACATTACTTCACCTGTATTGTACTCCAGAGCTGCGCTGACTATTCTGCTGGTACAGTCACTGTGTACATACATTACATTACTTATCCTGTATTATACTCCAGAGCTGCGCTCACTATTCTGCTGGTGCAGTCACTGTGTACATACATTACATTACTTATCCTGTATTATACTCCAGAGCTGCGCTCACTATTCTGCTGGTACAGTGACTGTGTGCATACATTACATTCCTTATCCTGTATTATACCCCAGAGCTGCGCTTACTATTCTGCTGGTACAGTCACTGTGTACATACAATACATTATTTATCCTGTATTATACTGTAGAGCTGCGCTCACTATTCTGCTGGTACAGTCACTGTGTACATACATTACATTACTTATCCTGTATTATACTCCAGAGCTGCGCTCGCTATTCTGCTGGTGCAGTCACTGTGTACATACATTACATTACTTCTCCTGTATTGTACTCCAGAGCTGCGCTGACTATTCTGCTGGTACAGTCACTGTGTACATACATTACATTACTTATCCTGTATTATACTCCAGAGCTGCGCTCACTATTCTGCTGGTGCAGTCACTGTGTACATACATTACATTCCTTATCCTGTATTATACCCCAGAGCTGCGCTTACTATTCTGCTGGTACAGTCACTGTGTACATACATTACATTACTTATCCTGTATTATACTCCAGAGCTGCGCTCACTATTCTGCTGGTACAGTCACTGTGTACATACAATACATTATTTATCCTGTATTATACTGTAGAGCTGCGCTCACTATTCTGCTGGTACAGTCACTGTGTACATACATTACATTACTTATCCTGTATTATACCCCAGAGCTGCGCTCACTATTCTGCTGGTACAGTCACTGTGTGCATACATTACATTACTTATCCTGTATTATACCCCAGAGCTGCGCTCACTATTCTGCTGGTACAGTCACTGTGTGCATACATTAAATTACTTATCCTGTATTATACCCCAGAGCTGCGCTTACTATTCTGCTGGTACAGTCACTGTGTACATACATTACATTACTTATCCTGTATTATACCCCAGAGCTGCGCTCACTATTCTGCTGGTACAGTCACTGTGTACATACATTACATTACTTATCCTGTATTATACTCCAGAGCTGCGCTCACTATTCTGCTGGTACAGTCACTGTGTACATACATTACATTACTTATCCTGTATTATACTCCAGAGCTGCGCTCACTATTCTGCTGGTACAGTCACTGTGTGCATACATTACATTACTTATCCTGTATTATACTCCAGAGCTGCGCTCACTATTCTGCTGGTACAGTCACTGTGTGCATACATTAAATTACTTATCCTGTATTATACTCCAGAGCTGCGCTTACTATTCTGCTGGTACAGTCACTGTGTACATACATTACATTACTTATCCTGTATTATACCCCAGAGCTGCGCTCACTATTCTGCCGGTACAGTCACTGTGTACATACATTACATTACTTATCCTGTATTATACCCCAGAGCTGCGCTCACTATTCTGCTGGTACAGTCACTGTGTACATACATTACATTACTTATCCTGTATTATACCCCAGAGCTGCGCTCACTATTCTGCTGGTGCAGTCACTGTGTACATACATTACATTACTTATCCTGTATTATATTCCAGAGCTGCGCTCACTATTCTGCTGGTGCAGTCACTGTGTACATACACTCACCGGCCACTTTATTAGGTACACCATGCTAGTAACGGGTTGGACCCCCTTTTGCCTTCAGAACTGCCTCAATTCTTCATGGCATAGATTCAACAAGGTGCTGGAAGCATTCCTCAGAGATTTTGCTCCATATTGACATGATGACATCACACAGTTGCAGTCGCAGATTTGTCGGCTGCACATCCATGATGTGAATCTCCCGTTCCACCACATCCCAAAGATGCTCCTCTATTGGATTGAGATCTGGTGACTGTGGAGGCCATTGGAGTACAGTGAACTCATTGTCATGTTCACGAAACCAGTCTGAGATGATTCCAGCTTTATGACATGGCATTGCATTATCCTGCTGAAAGTAGCCATCAGATGTTGGGTACATTGTGGTCATAAAGGGATGGACATGGTCAGCAACAATACTCAGGTAGGCTTTGGCGTTGCAACGATGCTCAATTGGTACCAAGGGGCCCAAAGAGTGCCAAGAAAATATTCCCCACACCATGACACCACCACCACCAGCCTGAACCGTTACCGATACAAGGCAGGATGGATCCATGCTTTCATGTTGTTGACGCCAAATTCTGACCCTACCATCCGAATGTCGCAGCAGAAATCGAGACTCATCAGACCAAGCAACGTTTTTCCAATCTTCAATTGTCCAATTTCGATGAGCTTGTGCAAATTGTAGCCTCAGTTTCCTGTTCTTAGCTGAAAGGAGTGGCACCCGGTGTGGTCTTCTGCTGCTGTAGCCCATCTGTAGCCTCAAAGTTGGACGTACTGTGCGGCGTTCAGAGATGCTCTTCTGGCTACCTTGGTTGTAACGGGTGGCTATTTGAGTCACTGTTGCCTTTCTATCAGCTCGAACCAGTCTGGCCATTCTCCTCTGACCTCTGGCATCAACAACGCATTTCCGCCCACAGAACTGCCGCTCACTGGATGTTTTTTCTTTTTCGGACCATTCTCTGTAAACCCTAGAGATGGTTGTGCGTGAAAATCCCAGTAGATCAGCAGTTTCTGAAATACTCAGACCAGCCCTTCTGGCACCAACAACCATGCCACGTTCAAAGGCACTCAAATCACCTTTCTTTCCCATACTGATGTTCGGGTTGAACTGCAGGAGATTGTCTTGACCATGTCTACATGCCTAAATGCACTGAGTTGCCGCCATGTGATTGGCTGATTAGAAATTAAGTGTTAATGAGCAGTTGGACAGGTGTACCTAATAAAGTGGCCGGTGAGTGTACATTACATTACTTATCCTGTATTATACTCCAGAGCTTCGCTCACTATTCTGCTGGTACAGTCACTGTGTACATACATTACATTACTTATCCTGTATTATACTCCAGAGCTTCGCTCACTATTCTGCTGGTACAGTCACTGTGTACATACATTACATTACTTATCCTGTATTATACCCCAGAGCTGCGCTCACTATTCTGCTGGTACAGTCACTGTGTACATACATTACATTACTTATCCTGTATTATACTCCAGAGCTGCGCTCACTATTCTGCTGGTACAGTCACTGTGTACATACATTACATTACTTATCCTGTCTTATACTCCAGAGCTGCGCTCACTATTCTGCTGTAATTCTCTCTCTTCCTCTCAGATCTTTGTCTTGCTGCTCACCATCGCCCCCTGCAGTTTCTAGGAGTCACTTACTTTGCATTGCTCCTTGATTGCACATATCTCCTCGGCAGCACTTCGCCACGTTGTACAGCTCTTGCCCTCCTGACATGTTGTAGGTGAAGTGACATCGTATTGGATGGGTCGCGCAGGATTTTATAATTTGTGGGGAATAGGTTTCTCCTGTAACGATAAATTTCCATGTTACCAGGACAGAAGAGTCGTCCGCACTGGATCTCGTGTGGCTTGTGCTGCTGTATACTGTATATCTTGGCCCGGTCAGGGGTCAGAGACTTCACCGAGCTGCTGTAATGGTCACGGGTCACAAGCATGTAATTAGAGAGTGGGTGCACTGGAGGCGGGGCTGTGCCGGATCAGTGTGAAGAGGCGGGGTTTAATCATATAATGGTGCACATACAAGTGAATTACCGTTTTTTACAAAAGTCCAGACGCTTATACAGTTCTCGACTGATGGGTCGCAGGTCTCGTTGCTCGGCTTGGTACAGACATCTCCAGTGAAGTTCCTACAAGATTCACAAAGAAGGCAGGTCCCTGCGGTAGAAAGGCCAGAATATTTACACCGACATCATATCTTATCCTCCGTGCACATTTAAAGAGACCGTTCATTAGGATTATCTTATCTTATCTCACTTCCACCAAGCTCAACTCTTTGCATCTCTTTGTGCAGTGATCTATGAGCAGTCAGGAGATATAATGCTACCTGAGCTTCCACAATGCACTTGTATCTGGTGAAGAGGAAGCAACAAAATGCTGAATGTGCATTTAAAGAAAGTCCAAGTCCTCCAAGTTCTGCTCTCTGCCTGATATCACACATGGGCAGTGCCAACTGGGATCAGACAAGGGGGCGTGATCCTTTATCAGAAAGCTCAGAGGTATTGCCCTTAGCCCATCCTACCTGACATTAGGGAGTCTAGTTAGCATATCAGGCACCAAAACTAACTGCACTGATTGCTTAGGAATGGCCGGGGCTAGAGAAAAATATTCCAGCTGTGCCAGGATTACCTGATATAGGCAAAGAGCTGGACTTGGAGGAGGTGCTGAACGGTCTTCTTTATATTCACATTCAGAATTTTGTTGCTTCCCCTTTACCAAGCTCAGGTAGCATTATATCTGCTGACTGGTCACAGGGAAGAGTCCAGATAAAAGCTTTGCTTTGGTTGTGACTAGAGTACAAGAATTATATTGGTCAACATCAGTACAGAAATGGAAACTAGTTACAAAGTTACTTTCCCATATAAAGAATAGACACATGGTGACAACCTGTTATAGATATGAATGGAATGAATGCAATACTATAGTACGCCTCTAGTGGCCGCTGCAGAGGATATGGGTAGTGAGAGAGGTTTTCATAGTCAAGGGGAGCTTACCGTAAAGCGAGACTCACCTGTTGCGATGGTGATGGAGAATATCAGGCAGGTGCTCAGCACAGTCTTCATGGCGGCTCCGAGACGGATTGAGGAGAAGCAGCACTCGGGCTGGTATTTATAGCCATCTACAAGGAGGATTTATGGATTACTCAGTTTATAGCGCCACACCAGGAGGAAATGCTAATTATCTGGTCACGTTGGCAGCGAGCGAGGGACAATCGCAACGTCCTAAAATATCCAGGATGTCACCAAATGTAGGTGTTACTCCTGCCGGTCATTGTAAGGCTGTGTTCACACCTCAAAGGACCTTAAAGGACAAATCCATCAAATGACCCCAATGATCCCTACTGACTATATAGTGGTCCATATGGTGTCACTATATAGTCCATATGGTGTGCAGTATCTAGTCAGTATGCAGGTGATGCTTTGGTAGTGCTACATCCAGTCCTGATGGGTTGGTTGGTTTCTGCTGGTGTAATTGCTCCTGAACACAGGTGTGGCAGTATAAACTGCGCTATTGCATTATATTCAGCTTCTTGTAAACTCTACTGAACATTATGTCCCCTATTAAAACGAGCAATTACTCAATTTATGTAACATAATCTAATAAATGATAATACTATGGGACTGAAATATCAGGAACAACTTCCCGATCCTGTAAACTCGAGTAGCCGTAACCACCAAATAACTGACCCAATTCATCCATGCCCAAGACAAAATCCCAAGGTCAGGACGCCTCCTACGTGCAGGGCGATAAGGTCAGACAGATTTGGTTGGACGGGCCAATGGACGTCCAATAAGGCCAGGACTCGGCCGACTCGTCAAGGTCTCCAGCCTAAGGCCTACAATGACCAAAGACAGATTTGGTTGGACGTGCCAATGGACATCCAATAAGGTCAGGACTCGGCCAACTAGTCGAGGTCTCCAGTCTACAGCCTACAATGATCAAAGACAGATTTGGTTGGACGTGCCAATGGACGTCCAATAAGGCCAGGACTCGGCTGACTCGTCGAGGTTTCCGGCCTAAGGCCTACAATGACCAAAGACAGATTTGGTTGGACGTGCCAATGGACGTCCAATAAGGTCAGGACTCGGCCAACTAGTCGAGGTCTCCAGTCTAAGGCCTTCAATGACCAAAGACAGATTTGGTTGGACATGCCAATGGACGTCTAATAAGGTCAGGACTCGGTCAACTAGTCGAGGTCTCCAGTCTAAGGCCTACAATGATCAAAGACAGATTTGGTTGGACATGCCAATGGATGTCCAATAAGGTCAGGACTCGGCCGACTAGTTGAGGTCTCCAGTCTACGGCCTACAATGACCAAAGACAGATTTGGTTGGACATGCCAATGGACGTCCAATAAGGTCAGGACTCGGCCAACTAGTCGAGGTCTCCAGTCTAAGGCCTACAATGATCAAAGACAGATTTGGTTGGACATACCAATGGACGTCCAATAAGGTCAGGACTCGGCCGACTAGACGAGGTCTCCAGTCTACGGCCTACAATGATCAAAGACAGGTTTGGTTGGACATGCCAATGGATGTCCAATAAGGTCAGGACTCGGCCGACTAGTTGAGGTCTCCAGTCTACGGCCTACAATGATCAAAGACAGATTTGGTTGGACGTGCCAATGGACGTCCAATAAGGTCAGGACTCGGCCAACTAGTCGAGGTCTCCAGTCTAAGGCCTTCAATGACCAAAGACAGATTTGGTTGGACATGCCAATGGACGTCCAATAAGGTCAGGACTCGGCCAACTAGTCGAGGTCTCCAGTCTACGGCCTACAATGATCATAGACAGGTTTGGTTGGACATGCCAATGGATGTCCAATAATGTCAGGACTCGGCCGACTAGTCGAGGTCTCCAGTCTAAGGCCTACAATGACCAAAGACAGATTTGGTTGGACGTGCCAATGGATTTCCATGAGCCCCAGCTATATCCAGATTTGTGGCTTCTACGAGTGACCCCAATGGAGCCAAGACAAACCCAAGTATTTTTTGAGTAAGGAGTTAAATTCACAACAAAGAATCCTCCATTTCTAAAAAGGACTTAGCCGAAATTGGCCAATAAAAAAATGATGACTCACCAAAAAAAAAAAGCCTGAAGGGAAGGCCCAAAATAATATCCATAAGGCGAGGCTCAGACGTCCTGCAGGTGATCTCCATAATGAACCGTCACTGCCCTCCCGTCATCCACTGAGCTAAGATTGTAAACAGAACGTCTTAAAACTCGTTTTACATGGACTGAATTATCTAAAGGCGTTCGCTCAACTTCTAACGACGCCGGCAGATAAATATGTAAGATCAGGAACATCAAGGCCAACCTATAAACCTACCGAGCTGATCCAGAAGAAGGTAAGGCCCAATGAGGTGGTCACCAGTGGTGTATAGGGTTCAGCGATCGGGAAAGATCGGATCCCGATCGACGATCGAGCAAATTTCACGATCGGCTGGAAAATGATCGGAAATTGGATTTTGAAATGTCAAGATTGGCTCAACCCTAAAAGTGACTCTTCCCATAGAGAAGCATTGACTAGGGGTTTGCGATCGGGAAAGATCGGATGCCGATCGGCGATTAAGCAAATTTCACAATCGGGATCGGCTAGAAAATGATCGGGAAATCTGATTTTAAAATCGATCCTGTAATCTCCAGATCGGCTCAATCCCAGTGGTGTAACTAAAGTATAAGTGCAAACTTTTGTCCGAGACCCCCTGCACCAAATTCTTGATGGTGATGGTTATGGCTGCTGCAGTGGTAGCTCAGATATTTTAACCCTTTCCTTGCCAACCCCGTATCTATACGTCCTCCCAGGGTGGCACTTCTGTAGCCAATCATGTATCTAATATGTGCTTACTAGTGTTGAGCGAGTACTATCCGATGGATTACCTCACCGGCATAGGAATGTCTGTAATCGGCAAAAACACCAAGGGGTTAAAAGCTTCGACGATTCGATGCGTTTAACCCCTTGGTGTTCGGCCGACTACACGCATTGCTATATCGGCGAGGTATTTGATGAATACTACTCGCTCAACACTGGCTCTTACTACTAATGACGACTGGTTGGGGCTATGAAGATGAATCTCATCTTTAAAATGAATCCAAAATCATCATCATAGCCCCATCCAGTCCTGAGATATAGGACTCTAAATTGTCCCCTCCCACCTCCTGTCTCAAAAAGTATCTTAAGAAGTGTGGTAGGAATAGGAGGAGGGGGGAGGAGGAGCCCTGCAGACTGCACAATCTTTATCATCATTTGTGTATGTGACCCCAGGAGGGGGGTAGCAGGGACTTCTGTCCCTGTTATCCCCTCTCCTATCAATCAGAGAGCATACTATACTTTTCCATGAGCCCCAGCTATATCCAGATTTGTGGCTTCTACGAGTGACCCCCAAAACTTCTGTCCCTGTTATCCCCTCTCCTATCAATCAGAGAGCATACTATACTTTTGCACTATGATTGGACAGGCGATCCCTGTTATCTCCTCTCCTCTCAATCAGAGAGCATACTATACTTTATATATAAGGCATCGGGCCTGTGGGACAGGGGTAATTGTGGTTCCATTAACTTTGATAGATGGGTCAGGTGGAGGGGCCATACAGGATGGGCTGAAGATGATAAACTCTGTTTTCTCCATGTTGAGTTTGAGAAAGCGGGAGGAGAGGAAGGAGGCTACGGCCGCTAAACAATCTGGAATTCTGGCCAGCAGGGAGGTCATGTCTGGTCCAGAGATGTAGATTTGGGTGTCGTCGGCATAGCAGTGGTACTGAAAGCCGTGAGATTCTATGAGTTGGCCCAGGCCAAGGGTGTAGATGGAGAACAGGAGGGGTCCTAGGATGGAGCCATGGGGTCACCTACAGAGAGAGGGCGTGGTGAGGAGGTGGTGTGTGAGTGGGAGATGCTGAATGTGCGGTCAGAGAGGTATGAGGAGATCCAGGAATGGGCCAGGTCTGAGATACCAAGGGATGAGAGAATTTCTAACAGGAAGGAGTGGTCAACTGTGTCAAAGGCAGAGGAGAGGAGGAGGAGGAGGAGGACAGAGTAATGGCGCTTGGCTTTGGCGGTTAGCAGGTCATTGGTGACTTTTGTTAGGGCAGTTTCAGTGGAGTGCCGGGGTATGAAGCCTGACTGGAGTCTGTCAAAGAGCAGGTTGGACGAGAGATAGGAGGAGAGTTCTGAGTGGACGTGCTGCTCAAGAAGTTTTGAGGCGTACGGGAGCAGTGAGATGGGACGATAGTTAGCAGGAGAGGACGGGGCGAGGGACGGTTTCTTAAGTATAGGAGTGACAGTGGCGTGTTTGAAGGCTGAGGGGAAGGATCCATTGGTTAGGGATAGGTTGAAGAGATGGATTAGGGCTGGAGTAATGACTTCAGCGAGTTGGGGATGAGACGTGACTGGATCGGGTCGAGCACGCAGGAGGTGAGGTGGGATTTGGAGATTAGGGAGGAGAGTTTTTCGTCAGTTATGGAGGAGAAGCAGGTCAGGGATGAGGAACAGTAAGTAGTTGGGTGGATGGATTGTCGGGGGAGTAGGGTGAGACTGTCTCTGATGGTGTCAATTTTAGTTTTAAAGTAAGAGGCAAAGTCATCAGCTGAGATAAGTGATGTCGGAGGGGGGGCGGGAGGACAGAGGAGGGAGTTGAAGGTGGAGAATAGCTGTTTGGGGTTGCGAGAGAGTGCGGATATGAGTGTGGTGAAGTAGACCTGCTTTGCGGAGGTGAGTGCATTCTTAAATGAGAGAACTGCTTCTTTGTACCTGAGGAAATCCTCCTTGGGGTGGCTTTTCTTCCAGAGGCGTTCTGCAACCCGCGAGGCTGCATCTCGCGATCGACCCATATGTCCTTTGAAATTGACCGGTAGATCGCGATCGACGTAATGGTCACCCCTGATTTAGACCATATACATAACGAGTAATGCAGCATAATATATACAGTATATAAATATATATATATATATATATATATATATATATATATATATATATATACCGTATTTTTCGGACTATAAGACGCACCGGACCATAAGACGCACTAAGGTTTTAGAGGAGGAAAATAGGGAAAAAAAAAATTAAGGAAAAAAAATTGGTGAAATATTTAATAACCTAATAATATAATATTTCACCAATGTAAATAGAACCGGGGGCTTTCGGACACAGGGATACTAAATGTGTATGTGTTTCACAGTAATGTTTTTGTTTTATATGTATTGTAGGGCTATGGGGGTGATTTGAACATATCTATCTATCTAATCTATCCTATCTATCTAATCTATCCTATCTATCTATCTCCTGTCTGTCTGTCTGTCTGTCTATCTATCTATTCTATCTAATCTCATCCATGGATGGAAAGAGACACCCTGCAGTGAAGCTATGTAAGAAGAGAAAAAGGGGCGGGCCAGACGGGTGAAGGAGGTGTGGTTTTCTAAGACTTGAAAACACACCTCTTTCACCTGTCTGGCTCGTCCCTCCTTCACTGCCTCTCACATCTTGCTCCGGCAAGGAAGCCACACAGGCAGGGAAATAGGGGCGGGCCAGACGGGTGAAGGAGGCGTGGTTTCAAGCTTGCCGAGAAAACCACGCCTCCTCCTCCCGTTTGGCCCGCCCCTCCTTCCCTGTCTGTGTGGTTTCATTGCCGGAGCCAGATCTGAGAGGCAGTGAAGGAGGGACGAGCCAGACGGGAGAAGGAGGCGTGGTTTTCTCTGCAAGCTTGAAACCACGCTTCCTTCACCTGTCTGGCCCGCCCCTACTTCCCTGCCTCTCAGATCTCGCTCCTGCAAACACGCGACACAGACAGGGAAGGAGGGGCAGAGCAGGCAGGCACCGTGCTGCTCTTCTTTTCATTCGCACAGACGGGACACAGACGCTGCGCACGCTGCATTCGGACTATAAGACGCACACACATTTTCCTCCCATATTGGGAGGAAAAAAAGTGCGTCTTATAGTCCGAAAAATACGGTATATATATATATATATATATATATATATATATATATATATATATATATATATATATATATATACATTGTCTACACCGTAAGCTATTATCTTAAATGTATTTTCTATATGAATGTGATTGAACAGGAGATTTAGGTGCAAATATGTATTCTTTCAAAAAATTATTTATGTTTGTCACAAAGTTGCATGAAGGTGGATGTGGCTGTTGATGATCCAATAATACACATGTACAGTCATGGCCAAAAGTTTTGAGAATGTTACAAATAGTAATTGTTACAAAGTCTACTGCTTCAGTTATTCTAATGGCAATTTACAGATACTCCAGAATGTTATACAGAGGGATCAGCTTAACAGCAATTACTTGCAAAGTCAATATTTGCCTAGAAAATGAACTTTATCCCCCAAAACACATTTCAACATGATTGCAGCCCTGCCTTAAAAGGACCAGCTTACATCGTTTCAGTGATTGCTCCATTAACACAGGTGTGGGTGTTGATGAGGACAGGGCTGGAGATCAATCTGTCATGATTAAGTAAGAATGACACCACTGGACACTTTAAAAGGAGGCTGGTGCTTGGCATCATTGTTTCTCTTCTGTTAACCATGGTTATCGCTAAAGAAACATGTGCAGTCATCATTGCACTGCACAAAAATGGCCTAACAGGGAAGAGTATCACAGCTAGAAAGATTGCACCTCAGTCATCAATCTATCGCATCATCAAGAACTTCAAGGAGAGAGGTTCCATTGTTGGCAAAAAGGCTCCAGGGCGCCCAAGAAAAATCAGCAAGTAGCAGGACCGTCTCTTAAAAGTGTTTCAGCTGCGGGATCGGGCTACCAGCAGTGCAGAGCTTGCTCAGGAATGGCAGCAGGCAGGTGTGAGTGCATCTGCACGCACTGTGAGGCGGAGAGTCTTGGAGCAAGGCCTGGTCTTATGGAGGGCAGCAAAGAAGCCACTTCTCTCCAGAAAACACATCAGGGACAGACTGATATTCTGCAGAAGGTTCAGGGAGTGACTGCTGAGGACTGGGGTAAAGTCATTTTCTCTGATGAATCCCCTTTTCGATTGTTTGGGACATCTGGAAAACAGCTTATTGGGAGAAGAGGAGGTGAGCGCTACCACCAGTCTTGTCTCATGCCAACTGTAAAGCATCCTGAAACCATTCATGTGTGGGGTGGCTTCTCAGCCAAGGGAATCGGCTCTCTCACAGTCTTGCCTAAAAACACAGCCATGAATAAAGAATGGGACCAGAATGTCCTCCAAGATCAACTTCTCCCAACCATCCAAGAGCAGTTTGGCCACCAACAATGCCTTTTCCAGCATGATGGAGCACCTTGCCATAAAGCAAAGGGGAGAACTAAATGGCTCAGGGAACAAAACAGAGAGATTTTGGGTCCATGGCCTGGAAACTCCCCAGATCTTAATCCCATTGAGAACTTGTGGTCAATCATCAAGAGACGGGTGGACAAACAAAAACCTACAAATTCTGACAAAATGCAAGCATTGATTGTGCAAGAATGGACGGCTATCAGTCAGGATTTGGTCCAGAAGGTGATTGAGAGCTGCCAGGGAGAATTGCAGAGTCCTGAAGAAGAAGGGTCAACACTGCAAATATTGCAACGCTGCAGTAACTCCTCCTAACTGTCACTATAAGCTTTTATTACTCAGAATATGATTGCAATTCTATTTCTGTATGTGAGAAAAACATCTGACAAACACACAGAAACCAGAGGGAGCAGATCATGTGACAAGAGGAGATTTGTGGCAGTCTCAGAACTTTTGGCCATGACTGTACACAGCGTGTAATCCCTACATTTTATAGGATGATACTTTTTTTTTTTTTAACATTTTCACCTTCGGAGCAGATTTTTGTTCCTTCTAGTTCTGGTGATTTTCTGAAGACTTGTGTGAGCAGGTGCAGGCTATAGTGATATGTACATGCGGTGCAGTCAGTGCTTAAATTGGAAACATTTTTTAGGGGGAACTTTGGAATAATGGCTCCCCCCTCTTGTAAAACCCTGCCCCCCCCCCCCCACACACACACAGACACACTCACTCCTGCACACACTGTTATGCCCAATACTGGCCCTTGCACAGTATTATACAAATTGTACAGCGCTGCAGAATATGTTAGCACTATAGAAACAAAATGTATTATTATTATTATTTACAGCGGCCCCCAGTACTATTATATGAATAAGGAGGAACATAATACAGCAGAATAGTGAGCGCAGCTCTGGAGTATTATACAGGATAAGTAATGTAATGTATGTACACAGTGACTGTACCAGCAGAATAGTGAGCGCAGCTCTGGAGTGTAATACAGGATAAGTAATGTAATGTATGTACACAGTGACTGCACCAGCAGAATAGTGAGCGCAGCTCTGGAGTATAATACAGGATAAGTAATGTAATGTATGTACACAGTGACTGCACCAGCAGAATAGTGAGCGCAGCTCTAGGGTATAATACAGGATAAGTAATGTAATGTATGTACACAGTGACTGTACCAGCAGAATAGTGAGCGCAGCTCTGGAGTATAATACAGGATAAGTAATGTAATGTATGTACACAGTGACTGCACCAGCAGAATAGTGAGCGCAGCTCTGGAGTATAATACAGGATAAGTAATGTAATGTATGTACACAGTGACTGTACCAGCAGAATAGTGAGCGCAGCTCTGGAGTATAATACAGGATAAGTAATGTAATGTATGTACACAGTGACTGTACCAGCAGAATTGTGAGCGCAGCTCTGGAGTATAATACAGGATAAGTAATGTAATGTATGTACACAGTGACTGTACCAGCAGAATAGTGAGCGCAGCTCTGGAGTATAATACAGGATAAGTAATGTAATGTATGTACACAGTGACTGCACCAGCAGAATAGTGAGCGAAGCTCTGGAGTATAATACAGGATAAGTAATGTAATGTATGTACACAGTGACTGCACCAGCAGAATAGTGAGCGCAGCTCTGGAGTATAATATAGGATAAGTAATGTAATGTATGTACACAGTGACTGCACCAGCAGAATAGTGAGTGCAGCTCTGGAGTATAATACAGGATAAGTAATGTATGTACACAGTGACTGCACCAGCAGAATAGTGAGCGCAGCTCTGGAGTATAATACAGGATAAGTAATGTAATGTATGTACACAGTGACTGTACCAGCAGAATAGTGAGCGCAGCTCTGGGGTATAATACAGGATAAGTAATGTAATGTATGTACACAGTGACTGTACCAGCAGAATAGTGAGCGCAGCTCTGGAGTATAATACAGGATAAGTAATGTAATGTATGTACACAGTGACTGCACCAGCAGAATAGTGAGCGCAGCTCTGGAGTATAATACAGGATAAGTAATGTATGTACACAGTGACTGCACCAGCAGAATAGTGAGCGCAGCTCTGGAGTATAATACAGGATAAGTAATGTAATGTATGTACACAGTGACTGCACCAGCAGAATAGTGAGCGCAGCTCTGGAGGATAATACAGGATAAGTAATGTAATGCATGTACACAGTGACTGCACCAGCAGAATAGTGAGCGCAGCTCTGGGGTATAATACAGGATAAGTAATGTAATGTATGTACACAGTGACTGTACCAGCAGAATAGTGAGCGCAGCTCTGGAGTATAATGTAGTAATATAAAGAGTTGTACTATATTTCGGTTACACTTCTGTATATTTGTATGATATATTACATATCTTATATCTTCTGAACCGCTGACACCGTGTTTCATGTTCTCATAGACTTCTATAGGTGGATTATTGTTTATTTGCTGTGTTTCTGCCCCCACAAGACACAGATGACCTTCCTGTAACCCTTTATTATCCTTGGGGTTACACATACAGAAATCAATCATCTTATTAATATTAGACCCGGCTCAGTCTCAGATGTTAGAAGTGACTGCGTCTTCTATGTCGTTCTTCACACAGAATCGGAGCAGGTCATGGTGTAGCCTCCCTGTAGCGCGGTGTGCGGGTAGGTCGGAGCTTCATACGTGCAGAGGTTCTCAGTAGTGCAGCCCTGCAAAATCCAATCCTCAAACAGAACTGTCAATGAAAACACAAAACCTATGTATCAGAAGACCAGACATTTCCTGATATTACGCTGTCGGGGAGCGGTGATACTATTCAGGACAATGGGAAGTGTCACTTACCGGCATGAAGGTAAGGAATAATATTTGGGGCACAAAGGGGCGATTACAGGACAGAACGGGGGTATTAATACTGGTAATAACTAGAGATGGGCGAACCTGGCGGGATCTGATTCTCATATATTATTATCCTCAGACCCCGAAGGCCCCCAATAAGTAGAGGCGTATTAGTAAACCCTGATACTCACCTTGACTCACCTCTCCTGGGCATCCCCTTCGCGCCTCTTCCGCCCTCTGGCTGTAATACATTATATTACACGGTTACGTCACATTGGGTCCACCATGCCCCCCATGTGACTGCTGAGACCCAATCACAGACCTCAGGGGTGATCCAGGGCACATGATGTCAGCAAGAGGTCTGAAGAGGACGATGAGGGGCCGGTGGACACTGCGATGAGGCCCAGGAGAGGTGAGTATCAGTGCATGTTGAAAAAACAGTAAAAGCTTCTTACCACTGTTATGGAGTCGGCCGGTGAACTTGAAGCATTTGTTCTGGAGCCCACGACATTTGATGGTCTGGGGTGAGCAAACGCTTGATTTTGCAAAGCAGGCCGGACATCGCACCCCATTCTCTGTCTGGTCTATTGGGGGCACTGAAATAAAAGAAAGAAATTAAAAAATAGCATAATAAATTGAGTTACAAGGGTCTATGGGGGCAGCTTGTGTCTGCAGATTGTGGGGTTGTTATAGGTCCTGGGCTATTTCATGACACCCGCCCCCTTGATAATAGAACTAGATCATTGGGTTGGACTTCTCTAATCCTTAGTGATCGGCATCAATGAGTGATCAGACGTTCTCCCTACAGCGGCCACTACAGGCCATATGGAGTATTACAGGCTCATGTCTTCTCATGGAATATTATATGTAGAAATGGCCATGTGTTTATAATGAGAGATGGAAGTATAAATTTATGGTCTGTTCCCTCATGGAAAAACTAGAAACCAAAGAGCCGGAACACCGAAGGCAACACCAAAGCCGGCTCTATAGTGGAAACAGGAGACAATGACATATACAAAGAGGTGTCCCCATAAGAAAGTACCCCGATATTGAAGGAGGTGGAGAAGACATTACCACAGAGGCGGTCAATGATTCTGTCCTTGTCAATGACTTACATGTGATGGACCCCGAATTACACATATCACCATAACAACACATCGCCGTGGAATAGACGTCTACCGGGACGCTCACGTTGTAGGTCATATCACATAGGATTGGATTGGTGGCACAAGATTTCTGGACCTGAGAGAATGTTAAAAAACCTGAAAGAAGTGCGACATGTCATAAAGAAGGTAAATATATAGTAAAAGAACAAGAATAGATAGGACACTATATACAATCTGCTCCTCCATAACCTGTAGATAGGACACTATATACAATCTGCTCCTCTATAACCTGTAGATAGGACACTATATACAATCTGCTCCTCTATAGCCTGTAGATAGGACACTATATACAATCTGCCCCTCTATATCCTGTAGATAGGACACTATATACAATCTGCTCCTCTATAACCTGTAGATAGGACACTATATACAATCTGCTCCTCTATAACCTGTAGATAGGACACTATATACAATCTGCTCCTCTATAACCTGTAGATAGGACACTATATACAATCTGCTCCTCTATAACCTGTAGATAGGACACTATATACAATCTGCTGCTCTATAACCTGTAGATAGGACACTATATACAATCTGCCCTATAACCTGTAGATAGGACACTATATACAATCTGCTCCTCTATAACCTGTAGATAGGACACTGTATACAATCTGCTGCTCTATAACCTGTAGATAGGACACTATATACAATCTGCCCTATAACCTGTAGATAGGACACTATATAAAATCTGCTCCTCTATAACCTGTAGATAGGACACTATATACAATCTGCTCCTCTATAACCTGTAGATAGGACACTATATACAATCTGATCCTCTATAACCTGTAGATAGGACACTATATACAATCTGCTCTATAACCTGTAGATAGGACACTATATACAATCTGCCCTATAACCTGTAGATAGGACACTATATACAATCTGCTCCTCTATAACCTGTAGATAGGACACTATATACAATCTGCCCCTCTATAACCTGTAGATAGGACACTATATACAATCTGCCCCTCTATAACCTGTAGATAGGCCACTATATACAATCTGCTCTATAACCTGTAGATAGGACACTATATACAATCTGCTCTATAACCTGTAGATAGGACACTATATACAATCTGCTCCTCTATAACCTGTAGATAGGACACTATATACAATCTGCTCCTCTATAACCTGTAGATAGGACACTATATACAATCTGCTGCTCTATAACCTGTAGATAGGACACTATATACAATCTGCCCTATAACCTGTAGATAGGACACTATATACAATCTGCTCCTCTATAACCTGTAGATAGGACACTGTATACAATCTGCTGCTCTATAACCTGTAGATAGGACACTATATACAATCTGCCCTATAACCTGTAGATAGGACACTATATAAAATCTGCTCCTCTATAACCTGTAGATAGGACACTATATACAATCTGCTCCTCTATAACCTGTAGATAGGACACTATATACAATCTGATCCTCTATAACCTGTAGATAGGACACTATATACAATCTGCTCTATAACCTGTAGATAGGACACTATATACAATCTGCCCTATAACCTGTAGATAGGACACTATATACAATCTGCTCCTCTATAACCTGTAGATAGGACACTATATACAATCTGCCCCTCTATAACCTGTAGATAGGACACTATATACAATCTGCCCCTCTATAACCTGTAGATAGGCCACTATATACAATCTGCTCTATAACCTGTAGATAGGACACTATATACAATCTGCTCTATAACCTGTAGATAGGACACTATATACAATCTGCTCCTCTATAACCTGTAGATAGGACACTATATACAATCTGCCCCTCTATAACCTGTAGATAGGACACTATATACAATCTGCCCCTCTATAACCTGTAGATAGGACACTATATACAATCTGCTCCTCTATAACCTGTAGATAGGACACTATATACAATCTGCCCCTCTATAACCTGTAGATAGGACACTATATACAATCTGCCCCTCTATAACCTGTAGATAGGACACTATATACAATCTCCTCTATAACCTGTAGATAGGACACTATATACAATCTGCTCCTCTATAACCTGTAGATAGGACACTATATACAATCTGCTCCTCTATAACCTGTAGATAGGACACTATATACAATCTGCTCCTCTATAACCTGTAGATAGGACACTATATACAATCTGCCCCTCTATAACCTGTAGATAGGACACTATATACAATCTGATCCTCTATATCCTGTAGATAGGACACTATATACAATCTGCTCCTCTATAACCTGTAGATAGGACACTATATACAATCTGCCCCTCTATAACCTGTAGATAGGACACTATATACAATCTGCTTCTCTATAACCTGTAGATGGGACACTATATACAATCTGCTCCTCTATAACCTGTAGATAGGACAATATATACAATCTGCTGCTCTATAACCTGTAGATAGGACAATATATACAATCTGCTCCTCTATATCCTGTAGATAGGACACTATATACAATCTGCTGCTCTATAACCTGTAGATAGGACACTATATACAATCTGCCCCTCTATAACCTGTAGATAGGACACTATATACAATCTGCTCTATAACCTGTAGATAGGACACTATATACAATCTGCTCCTCTATAACCTGTAGATAGGACACTATATACAATCTGCTCCTCCATAACCTGTAGATAGGACACTATATACAATCTGCTCCTCTATAACCTGTAGATAGGACACTATATACAATCTGCTCCTCTATAACCTGTAGATAGGACACTATATACAATCTGCTCCTCTATAACCTGTAGATAGGACACTATATACAATCTGCCCCTCTATAACCTGTAGATAGGACACTATATACAATCTGCTCCTCTATATCCTGTAGATAGGACACTATATACAATCTGCTCCTCTATAACCTGTAGATAGGACACTATATACAATCTGCTCCTCTATAACCTGTAGATAGGACACTATATACAATCTGCCCCTCTATAACCTGTAGATAGGACACTATATACAATCTGCTCCTCTATAACCTGTAGATAGGACACTATATACAATCTGCCCCTCTATAACCTGTAGATAGGACACTATATACAATCTGCTCTATAACCTGTAGATAGGACACTATATACAATCTACCCCTCTATAACCTGTAGATAGGACACTATATACAATCTGCTCTATAACCTGTAGATAGGACACTATATACAATCTGCTCCTCTATAACCTGTAGATAGGACACTATATACAATCTGCTCCTCTATAACCTGTAGATAGGACACTATATACAATCTGCTCCTCTATAACCTGTAGATAGGACACTATATACAATCTGCTCCTCTATAACCTGTAGATAGGACACTATATACAATCTGCTCTATAACCTGTAGATAGGACACTATATACAATCTGCTCCTCTATAACCTGTAGATAGGACACTATATACAATCTGCTCTATAACCTGTAGATAGGACACTATATACAATCTGCTCCTCTATAACCTGTAGATAGGACACTATATACAATCTGCTGCTCTATAACCTGTAGATAGGACACTATATACAATCTGCTCCTCTATAACCTGTAGATAGGACACTATATACAATCTGCTCCCTGTATAACCTGTAGATAGGACACTATATACAATCTGCTTCTCTATAACCTGTAGATAGGACACTATATACAATCTGCTGCTCTATAACCTGTAGATAGGACACTATATACAATCTGCTCCTCTATAACCTGTAGATAGGACACTATATACAATCTGCTCCTCTATAACCTGTAGATAGGACACTATATACAATCTGCTCTATAACCTGTAGATAGGACACTATATACAATCTGCTCCTCTATATCCTGTAGATAGGACACTATATACAATCTGCTCCCTGTATAACCTGTAGATAGGACACTATATACAATCTGCTCTATAACCTGTAGATAGGACACTATATACAATCTGCTCCTCTATAACCTGTAGATAGGACACTATATACAATCTGCTCCTCTATAACCTGTAGATAGGACACTATATACAATCTGCTCCTCTATAACCTGTAGATAGGACACTATATACAATCTGCTCCTCTATAACCTGTAGATAGGACACTATATACAATCTGCCCCTCTATAACCTGTAGATAGGACACTATATACAATCTGCTCTATAACCTGTAGATAGGACACTATATACAATCTGCTCCTCTATAACCTGTAGATAGGACACTATATACAATCTGCTCTATAACCTGTAGATAGGACACTATATACAATCTGCTCCTCTATAACCTGTAGATAGGACACTATATACAATCTGCTCCTCTATAACCTGTAGATAGGACACTATATACAATCTGCTCCTCTATAACCTGTAGATAGGACACTATATACAATCTGCCCCTCTATAACCTGTAGATAGGACACTATATACAATCTGCTCCTCTATATCCTGTAGATAGGACACTATATACAATCTGCTCTATAACCTGTAGATAGGACACTATATACAATCTGCTCCTCTATAACCTGTAGATAGGACACTATATACAATCTGCTCCTCTATAACCTGTAGATAGGACACTATATACAATCTGCTCCTCTATAACCTGTAGATAGGACACTATATACAATCTGCTCTATAACCTGTAGATAGGACACTATATACAATCTGCTCCTCTATAACCTGTAGATAGGACACTATATACAATCTGCTCTATAACCTGTAGATAGGACACTATATACAATCTGCTCCTCTATAACCTGTAGATAGGACACTATATACAATCTGCTGCTCTATAACCTGTAGATAGGACACTATATACAATCTGCTCCTCTATAACCTGTAGATAGGACACTATATACAATCTGCTCCCTGTATAACCTGTAGATAGGACACTATATACAATCTGCTTCTCTATAACCTGTAGATAGGACACTATATACAATCTGCTGCTCACTATATACTATCTGCTCCTCTATAACCTGTAGATAGGACACTATATACAATCTGCTCTATAACCTGTAGATAGGACACTATATACAATCTGCTCCTCTATATCCTGTAGATAGGACACTATATACTATCTGCTCCTCTATAACCTGTAGATAGGACACTATATACAATCTGCTCCTCTATATCCTGTAGATAGGACACTATATACAATCTGCTCTATAACCTGTAGATAGGACACTATATACAATCTGCTCCTCTATAGCCTGTAGATAGGACACTATATACAATCTGCTGCTCTATAACCTGTAGATAGGACACTATATACAATCTGCTCTATAACCTGTAGATAGGACACTATATACAATCTGCTCCTCTATAACCTGTAGATAGGACACTATATACAATCTGCTCCTCTATATCCTGTAGATAGGACACTATATACAATCTGCTCCTCTATAACCTGTAGATAGGACACTATATACAATCTGCTCTATAACCTGTAGATAGGACACTATATACAATCTGCTCCTCTATAACCTGTAGATAGGACACTATATACAATCTGCTCTATAACCTGTAGATAGGACACTATATACAATCTGCTCCTCTATAACCTGTAGATAGGACACTATATACAATCTGCTCTATAACCTGTAGATAGGACACTATATACAATCTGCTTCTCTATAACCTGTAGATAGGACACTATATACAATCTGCTCCTCTATAACCTGTAGATAGGACACTATATACAATCTGCTTCTCTATAACCTGTAGATAGGACACTATATACAATCTGCTCCTCTATAACCTGTAGATAGGACACTATATACAATCTGCTGCTCTGTAATCTGTAGATAGGACACTATATACAATCTGCTCCTCTATAACCTGTAGATAGGAGACTATATACAATCTGCTCCTCTATAACCTGTAGATAGGACACTATATATACAATCTGCCCCTCTATAACCTGTAGATAGGACACTATATACAATCTGCTCCTCTATATCCTGTAGATAGGACACTATATACAATCTGCTCCTCTATAACCTGTAGATAGGACACTATATACAATCTGCTCTATAACCTGTAGATAGGACACTATATACAATCTGCTCCTCTATAACCTGTAGATAGGACACTATATATAATCTGCTGCTCTATAACCTGTAGATAGGACACTATATACAATCTGCTCTATAACCTGTAGATAGGACACTATATATAATCTGCTCCTCTATATCCTGTAGATAGGACACTATATACAATCTGCTCTATATCCTGTAGATAGGACACTATATACAATCTGCTCTATAACCTGTAGATAGGACACTATATACAATCTGCTCCTCTATAACCTGTAGATAGGACACTATATACAATCTGCTCCTCTATAACCTGTAGATAGGACACTATATACAATCTGCTCCTCTATAACCTGTAGATAGGACACTATATATAATCTGCTGCTCTATAACCTGTAGATAGGACACTATATACAATCTGCTCTATAACCTGTAGATAGGACACTATATATAATCTGCTCCTCTATATCCTGTAGATAGGACACTATATACAATCTGCTCCTCTATATCCTGTAGATGGGACACTATATACAATCTGCTCTATATCCTGTAGATAGGACACTATATACAATCTGCTCTATAACCTGTAGATAGGACACTATATATAATCTGCTCCTCTATAACCTGTAGATAGGACACTATATACAATCTGCTCTATAACCTGTAGATAGGACACTATATACAATCTGCTCCTCTATAACCTGTAGATAGGACACTATATATAATCTGCTGCTCTATAACCTGTAGATAGGACACTATATACAATCTGCTCTATAACCTGTAGATAGGACACTATATATAATCTGCTCCTCTATATCCTGTAGATAGGACACTATATACAATCTGCTCTATAACCTGTAGATAGGACACTATATACAATCTGCTCCTCTATAACCTGTAGATAGGACACTATATACAATCTGCTCTATAACCTGTAGATAGGACACTATATACAATCTGCTCCTCTATAACCTGTAGATAGGACACTATATATAATCTGCTGCTCTATAACCTGTAGATAGGACACTATATACAATCTGCTCTATAACCTGTAGATAGGACACTATATATAATCTGCTCCTCTATATCCTGTAGATAGGACACTATATACAATCTGCTCCTCTATATCCTGTAGATGGGACACTATATACAATCTGCTCTATATCCTGTAGATAGGACACTATATACAATCTGCTCTATAACCTGTAGATAGGACACTATATATAATCTGCTCCTCTATAACCTGTAGATAGGACACTATATACAATCTGCTCTATAACCTGTAGATAGGACACTATATACAATCTGCTCCTCTATAACCTGTAGATAGGACACTATATACAATCTGCTCCTCTATAACCTGTAGATAGGACACTATATACAATCTGCCCCTCTATATCCTGTAGATAGGACACTATATACAATCTGCTCCTCTATAACCTGTAGATAGGACACTATATACAATCTGCTCCTCTATATCCTGTAGATAGGACACTATATACAATCTGCTCCTCTATAACCTGTAGATAGGACACTATATACAATCTGCTCCTCTATATCCTGTAGATAGGACACTATATACAATCTGCTCCTCTATATCCTGTAGATAGGACACTATATACAATCTGCTCCTCTATAACCTGTAGATAGGACACTATATACAATCTGCTCTATAACCTGTAGATAGGACACTATATACAATCTGCTCCTCTATAGCCTGTAGATAGGACACTATATACTATCTGCTCCTCTATAACCTGTAGATAGGACACTATATACAATCTGCTCTATAACCTGTAGATAGGACACTATATACAATCTGCTCCTCTATAACCTGTAGATAGGACACTATATACAATCTGCTCCTCTATATCCTGTAGATAGGACACTATATACAATCTGCTCTATAACCTGTAGATAGGACACTATATACAATCTGCTCCTCTATAGCCTGTAGATAGGACACTATATACAATCTGCTGCTCTATAACCTGTAGATAGGACACTATATACAATCTGCTCTATAACCTGTAGATAGGACACTATATACAATCTGCTCCTCTATAACCTGTAGATAGGACACTATATACAATCTGCTCCTCTATATCCTGTAGATAGGACACTATATACAATCTGCTCCTCTATAACCTGTAGATAGGACACTATATACAATCTGCTCTATAACCTGTAGATAGGACACTATATACAATCTGCTCCTCTATATCCTGTAGATAGGACACTATATACAATCTGCTCCTCTATAACCTGTAGATAGGACACTATATACAATCTGCTCTATAATCTGTAGATAGGACACTATATACAATCTGCTCCTCTATAACCTGTAGATAGGACACTATATACAATCTGCTTCTCTATAACCTGTAGATAGGACACTATATACAATCTGCTCCTCTATAACCTGTAGATAGGACACTATATACAATCTGCTTCTCTATAACCTGTAGATAGGACACTATATACAATCTGCTCCTCTATAACCTGTAGATAGGACACTATATACAATCTGCTGCTCTATAACCTGTAGATAGGACACTATATACAATCTGCTCCTCTATAACCTGTAGATAGGACACTATATACAATCTGCTCTATAACCTGTAGATAGGACACTATATACAATCTGCTCTATAACCTGTAGATAGGACACTATATACAATCTGCTCCTCTATATCCTGTAGATAGGACACTATATACAATCTGCTCCTCTATAACCTGTAGATAGGACACTATATACAATCTGCTCTATAACCTGTAGATAGGACACTATATACAATCTGCTCCTCTATAGCCTGTAGATAGGACACTATATACAATCTGCTCTATAACCTGTAGATAGGACACTATATACAATCTGCTCCTCTATAACCTGTAGATAGGAGACTATATACAATCTGCTCCTCTATAACCTGTAGATAGGACACTATATACAATCTGCTCTATAACCTGTAGATAGGACACTATATACAATCTGCTCCTCTATAACCTGTAGATAGGACACTATATACAATCTGCTCCTCTATATCCTGTAGATAGGACACTATATACAATCTGCTCCTCTATATCCTGTAGATGGGACACTATATACAATCTGCTCTATATCCTGTAGATAGGACACTATATACAATCTGCTCTATAACCTGTAGATAGGACACTATATACAATCTGCTCCTCTATAACCTGTAGATAGGACACTATATATAATCTGCTGCTCTATAACCTGTAGATAGGACACTATATACAATCTGCTCTATAACCTGTAGATAGGACACTATATATAATCTGCTCCTCTATATCCTGTAGATAGGACACTATATACAATCTGCCCCTCTATAGCCTGTAGATAGGACACTATATACAATCTGCTCTATAACCTGTAGATAGGACACTATATACAATCTGCTCCTCTATATCCTGTAGATGGGACACTATATACAATCTGCTCTATATCCTGTAGATAGGACACTATATACAATCTGCTCTATAACCTGTAGATAGGACACTATATACAATCTGCTCCTCTATAACCTGTAGATAGGACACTATATACAATCTGCTCCTCTATAACCTGTAGATAGGACACTATATACAATCTGCCCCTCTATATCCTGTAGATAGGACACTATATACAATCTGCTCCTCTATAACCTGTAGATAGGACACTATATACAATCTGCTCCTCTATATCCTGTAGATAGGACACTATATACTATCTGCTCCTCTATAACCTGTAGATAGGACACTATATACAATCTGCTCTATAACCTGTAGATAGGACACTATATACAATCTGCTCCTCTATAGCCTGTAGATAGGACACTATATACTATCTGCTCCTCTATAACCTGTAGATAGGACACTATATACAATCTGCTCTATAACCTGTAGATAGGACACTATATACAATCTGCTCCTCTATAACCTGTAGATAGGACACTATATACAATCTGCTCCTCTATATCCTGTAGATAGGACACTATATACAATCTGCTCTATAACCTGTAGATAGGACACTATATACAATCTGCTCCTCTATAGCCTGTAGATAGGACACTATATACAATCTGCTGCTCTATAACCTGTAGATAGGACACTATATACAATCTGCTCTATAACCTGTAGATAGGACACTATATACAATCTGCTCCTCTATAACCTGTAGATAGGACACTATATACAATCTGCTCCTCTATATCCTGTAGATAGGACACTATATACAATCTGCTCCTCTATAACCTGTAGATAGGACACTATATACAATCTGCTCTATAACCTGTAGATAGGACACTATATACAATCTGCTCCTCTATATCCTGTAGATAGGACACTATATACAATCTGCTCTATAATCTGTAGATAGGACACTATATACAATCTGCTCCTCTATAACCTGTAGATAGGACACTATATACAATCTGCTTCTCTATAACCTGTAGATAGGACACTATATACAATCTGCTCCTCTATAACCTGTAGATAGGACACTATATACAATCTGCTTCTCTATAACCTGTAGATAGGACACTATATACAATCTGCTCCTCTATAACCTGTAGATAGGACACTATATACAATCTGCTCCTCTATAACCTGTAGATAGGACACTATATACAATCTGCTCTATAACCTGTAGATAGGACACTATATACAATCTGCTCTATAACCTGTAGATAGGACACTATATACAATCTGCTCCTCTATATCCTGTAGATAGGACACTATATACAATCTGCTCCTCTATAACCTGTAGATAGGACACTATATACAATCTGCTCTATAACCTGTAGATAGGACACTATATACAATCTGCTCCTCTATAGCCTGTAGATAGGACACTATATACAATCTGCTCTATAACCTGTAGATAGGACACTATATACAATCTGCTCCTCTATAACCTGTAGATAGGAGACTATATACAATCTGCTCCTCTATAACCTGTAGATAGGACACTATATACAATCTGCTCTATAACCTGTAGATAGGACACTATATACAATCTGCTCCTCTATAACCTGTAGATAGGACACTATATACAATCTGCTCCTCTATATCCTGTAGATAGGACACTATATACAATCTGCTCCTCTATATCCTGTAGATGGGACACTATATACAATCTGCTCTATATCCTGTAGATAGGACACTATATACAATCTGCTCTATAACCTGTAGATAGGACACTATATACAATCTGCTCCTCTATAACCTGTAGATAGGACACTATATATAATCTGCTGCTCTATAACCTGTAGATAGGACACTATATACAATCTGCTCTATAACCTGTAGATAGGACACTATATATAATCTGCTCCTCTATATCCTGTAGATAGGACACTATATACAATCTGCCCCTCTATAGCCTGTAGATAGGACACTATATACAATCTGCTCTATAACCTGTAGATAGGACACTATATACAATCTGCTCTATAACCTGTAGATAGGACACTATATACAATCTGCTCCTCTATATCCTGTAGATGGGACACTATATACAATCTGCTCTATATCCTGTAGATAGGACACTATATACAATCTGCTCTATAACCTGTAGATAGGACACTATATATAATCTGCTGCTCTATAACCTGTAGATAGGACACTATATACAATCTGCTCTATAACCTGTAGATAGGACACTATATACAATCTGCTCCTCTATATCCTGTAGATAGGACACTATATACAATCTGCTCCTCTATATCCTGTAGATAGGACACTATATACAATCTGCTCTATAACCTGTAGATAGGACACTATATACAGTCTGCTCCTCTATATCCTGTAGATAGGACACTATATACAGTCTGCTCCTCTATAACCTGTAGATAGGACACTATATACAATCTGCTCCTCTATAACCTGTAGATAGGACACTATATACAATCTGCTGCTCTATAACCTGTAGATAGGACACTATATACAATCTGCTCCTGTATATCCTGTAGATAGGACACTATATACAATCTGCTCCTCTATAACCTGTAGATAGGACACTATATACAATCTGCTGCTCTATAACCTGTAGATAGGACACTATATACAATCTGCTCCTCTATAACCTGTAGATAGGACACTATATACAATCTGCTCTATAACCTGTAGATAGGACACTATATACAATCTGCTCTATAACCTGTAGATAGGACACTATATACAATCTGCTCCTCTATAACCTGTAGATAGGACACTATATACAATCTGCTCTATAACCTGTAGATAGGACACTATATACAATCTGCTCTATAACCTGTAGATAGGACACTATATACAATCTGTTCCTCTATAACCTGTAGATAGGACACTATATACAATCTGCTCTATAACCTGTAGATAGGACACTATATACAATCTGCTCCTCTATAACCTGTAGATAGGACACTATATACAATCTGCTCCTCTATAACCTGTAGATAGGACACTATATACAATCTGCTCCTCTATATCCTGTAGATAGGACACTATATACAATCTGCTGCTCTATAACCTGTAGATAGGACACTATATACAATCTGCTCCTCTATATCCTGTAGATAGGACACTATATACAATCTGCTGCTCTATAACCTGTAGATAGGACACTATATACAATCTGCTCCTCTATATCCTGTAGATAGGACACTATATACAATCTGCTCTATAACCTGTAGATAGGACACTATATACAATCTGACAATGTCTAATATGAAGTCCAATTCTTTACCCATTTTTTCTACCAACATGGCTTTGTAACATCTGGTGACGGAGTGGTCGCAGGTCTCAGTGGTGGAGTTTGTGCAGGTGTCTCCTTCCATGTTCCAGCAGTTCTCGCACTCTAAGCCGCTCCCTGTGGTGGGGGTCAGGGGTTAGATGTAATTTTTCGAGAATTACATAAAACTGGTGCAGAGGAAACAATTAGACTTGTCCGGAGTCCAAAGATTCCTCATAAGAAGACATAAGAGAGGCGGACAAGACTCCGGAGCTTGAATGGAAATGCATTCTATAGGAGCAGCTCCTCATCCTCACTGACAACCCCCTCCATTACTGACATCTGGTGAGGTGTCAGGAGCGAGACAGGAGGGGATCTGGAAGGGATTCCTATACATCAGTATAATCACCTGTAGGGATGCAGATGGAGAACATCAGACAGATGCCAAGTATCTCCTTCATGATGTAGCAGAGCTGAGGATGTGACCCAGAACCTGCCTTTATACTCTGCTCCAAGGTGGCTCCCCGGGGCCCACAGACACGCCAATACAATAAATAATGTAGGTCAAAGCACAACAAATATCCATATGTCTATCTATAATACCCAGCGCTTACATCACATCGCTCCGTCATCAAGGGTTTGGCTGCCACGTGCGGATGGGAGGTAAAAAATCAGAAATAAAGGATTGCTTCTGCTGCTCAATGGGAACAGTCCCCAACCCCAGTAATATTGTATCTATATAGGACCCCCTACCTAAAAACTAAGTCATCAGTGCCAAAACCCAGGAGAACCCCTCCAAAGGACACCCCAAGAGATGTGACTCTGTCTCTGATATAGGATGTACATTGTCTATTATGGGGTGTCTGTGAGTTATCTGCCCCCTGCTGGTCCTCAGTTATGTCATGTGACCTGCAATAAGTCTAAATCCATCCCAGCCTCTCCTCGGGGGTCGCTGTCTCACAGAAGTCGCGCTGGAAGAGGAGAGAGTTCAGCTGAGGGCGATGAGAGTTGTCTTATCAGCAGAATTAGATAATTATACCCTAATATTCCTTGGCCAATGTTCAGACACAATGATTTACACCGGACCTGTTATTCCTGTTGTCAGCAAAATTTAATAGCCGAAATGTTCCAAGTAGATCAAATCCACCGACTACACGGACATGAAGGTGGCCGACTACACGCAGCACGGACACTATGTATCTTATGCCCCCCATTAATATAGAGCGAGTCCCCAAATTACAGAATGCGAAACCCAAATACTAGTGATAATAACCTCTGGTCCCATAGACGCTGCAGTAAGTAGGGACCACTCTGTAACCCCCCCCCCCCATGCAGAGCCTAATAGGATACAATACACTGCGATACAATGTATCATAGAAAGAAGCAGAACATAAGGGCCCTCACAAGCTTCTCTAACCTCCTCAAAGACAAATCAATGGTCACATGAGCGATGAGCGATCCGGTGCTGAAACTGGATGTGACACAAAAACTTTGAGTTAAAATGAATCTGAACTTTTTGGGCAAACCAGATAAAATCTGGATGACTGCAGGAAAGCATGGACAGAAAAGAAGACTATCCTGACCTTGGGCACACTATGATATCTCATAGGCGGCTATCATGGCAGGGGAAGCCAATCATGAGGGACTATGGGACTGACGTCACTGATGACTCCTAGGCGGCAGGATGATGGAGAAGGTGTCTAGTGTGTAGGGAGAGATTAGACAGATAAGAGCGTCAAGAGACAGATAGGAAATAATACACAGATCATAACACATTGTATTTAATAAAAATAGCAAACACATATGGAATTAATATAATAATGTACAGAGCACCATGGGATTAATATAATAATGTACAGCACCATGGGATTAATATAATACTGTACAGCACCATGGGATTAATATAATAATGTACAGCACCATGGGATAAATATAATAATGTACAGCACCATGGGATTAATATAATAATGTACAGAACACCATGGGATTAATATAATAATATACAGCACCATGGGATTAATATAATAATATACAGCACCATGGGATTAATATAATAATGTACAGAGCACCATGGGATTAATATAATAATGTACAGCACCATGGGATTAATATAATACTGTACAGCACCATGGGATTAATATAATAATGTACAGCACCATGGGATAAATATAATAATGTACAGCACCATGGGATTAATATAATAATGTACAGCACCATGGGATTAATATAATAATGTACAGAACACCATGGGATTAATATAATAATATACAGCACCATGGGATTAATATAATAATATACAGCACCATGGGATTAATATAATAATGTACAGAGCACCATGGGATTCATATAATAATGTACAGCACCATGGGATTAATATAATAATGTACAGAGCACCATGGGATTAATATAATAATATACAGCACCATGGGATTAATATAATAATGTACAGCACCATGGGATTAAAATAATAATGTACAGAGCACCATGGGATTCATATAATAATGTACAGCACCATGGGATTAATATAATACTGTACAGCACCATGGGATTAATATAATAATGTACAGCACCATGGGATAAATATAATAATGTACAGCACCATGGGATTAATATAATAATGTACAGCACCATGGGATTAATATAATAATGTACAGAACACCATGGGATTAATATAATAATATACAGCACCATGGGATTAATATAATAATATACAGCACCATGGGATTAATATAATAATGTACAGAGCACCATGGGATTCATATAATAATGTACAGCACCATGGGATTAATATAATAATGTACAGAGCACCATGGGATTAATATAATAATATACAGCACCATGGGATTAATATAATAATGTACAGCACCATGGGATTAAAATAATAATGTACAGAGCACCATGGGATTCATATAATAATGTACAGCACCATGGGATTAATATAATAATGTACAGCACCATGGGATTAATATAATAATGTACAGAGCACCATGGGATTAATATAATAATGTACAGCACCATGGGATTAATATAATAATGTACAGAGCACCATGGAATTAATATAATAATGTACAGAGCACCATGGGATTAATATAATAATGTACAGCACCATGGGATTAATATAATAATGTACAGCACCATGGGATTAATATAATAATGTACAGCACCATGGGATTAATATAATAATGTACAGAGCAGCATGGGATAAATATAATAATGTACAAAGCACCATGGGATTTATATAATAATGTACAGAGCACCATGGAATTAATATAATAATGTACAGAGCACCATGGGATTAATATAATAATGTACAGAGTACCATGGGATTAATATAATAAAGTACAGCACCATGGGATTAATATAATAATGTACAGAGCACCATGGGATTAATATAATAATGTACAGAGCACCATGGGATTAATATAATAATATACACAGCACCATGGGAGTAATATAATAATGTACAGAGCACCATGGGATTAATATAATAATGTACAGAGCAGCATGGGATTAATATAATAATGTACAGAGCACCATGGGATTAATATAATAATGTACAGCACCATGGGATTAATATAATAATGTACAGCACCATGGGATTAATATAATAATGTACAGCACCATGGGATTAATATAATAATGTACAGAACACCATGGGATTAATATAATAATATACAGCACCATGGGATTAATATAATAATATACAGCACCATGGGATTAATATAATAATGTACAGAGCACCATGGGATTCATATAATAATGTACAGCACCATGGGATTAATATAATAATGTACAGAGCACCATGGGATTAATATAATAATATACAGCACCATGGGATTAATATAATAATGTACAGCACCATGGGATTAATATAATAATGTACAGAGCACCATGGGATTCATATAATAATGTACAGCACCATGGGATTAATATAATAATGTACCGCACCATGGGATTAATATAATAATGTACAGAGCACCATGGGATTAATATAATAATGTACAGCACCATGGGATTAATATAATAATGTACAGCACCATGGGATTAATATAATAATGTACAGAGCACCATGGAATTAATATAATAATGTACAGAGCACCATGGGATTAATATAATAATGTACAGCACCATGGGATTAATATAATAATGTACAGCACCATGGGATTAATATAATAATGTACAGCACCATGGGATTAATATAATAATGTACAGAGCAGCATGGGATAAATATAATAATGTACAAAGCACCATGGGATTTATATAATAATGTACAGAGCACCATGGAATTAATATAATAATGTACAGAGCACCATGGGATTAATATAATAATGTACAGAGCACCATGGAATTAATACAATAATGTACAGCACCATGGAATTAATATAATAAAGTACAGCACCATGGGATTAATATAATAATGTACAGAGCACCATGGGATTAATATAATAATGTACAGAGCACCATGGGATTAATATAATAATGTACAGCACCATAGGATTAATATAATAATGAACAGAGCAGCATGGGATTAATATAATAATGTACAGAGCACCATGGGATTAATATAATAATGTACAGCACCATGGGATTAATATAATAATGTATAGAGCACCATGGAATTAATATAATAATGTACAGAGCACCATGGGATTAATATAATAATGTACAGAGCACCATGGGATTAATATAATAATGTACAGAGCACCATGGGATTAATATAATAATGTACAGAGCACCATGGGATTAGTATAATAATGCACAGAGCAACATGGGATTAATATAATAATGTACAGCACCATGGGATTAATATAATAATGTACAGCACCATGGGATTAATATAATAATGTACAGAGCACCATGGGACTAATATAATAATGTACAGAGCACCATGGGATTAATATAATAATGTACAGAGCACCATGAGATTAATATAATAATGTACAGAGCACCATGGGATTAGTATAATAATGCACAGAGCAACATGGGATTAATATAATAATGCACAGAGCAACATGGGATTAATATAATAATGTACAGCACCATGGGATTAATATAATAATGTACAGAGCACCATGGGATTAGTATAATAATGCACAGAGCAACATGGGATTGATATAATAATGTACAGCACCATGGGATTAATATAATAATGTACAGCACCATGGGATTAATATAATAAAGTACAGAGCACCATGGGACTAATATAATAATGTACAGAGCACCATGGGATTAATATAATAATGTACAGAGCACCATGAGATTAATATAATAATGTACAGAGCACCATGGGATTAATATAATAATGTACAGCACCATGGAATTAATATAATAATGTACAGAGCACCATGAGATTAATATAATAATGTACAGCACCATGGAATTAATATAATAATGCACAGAGCACCATGGCATTAATATAATAATGCACAGAGCAACATGGGATTAATATAATAATGTACAGCACCATGGGAATAATATAATAATGTACAGAGCACCATGGGATTAATATAATAATGTACAGAACACCATGGGATTAATATAATAATGTACAGAGCACCATGGGATTAGTATAATAATGTACAGCACCATGGGACTAATATAATAATGTACAGAGCACCATGGAATTAATATAATAATGCACAGAGCAACATGGGATTAATATAATAATGTTCAGCAACATGGATTTAATATAATAATGTACAGCACCATGGGATTAATATAATAATGTACAGAGCGCCATGGGACTAATATAATAATGTACAGAGCACCATGGGATTAATATAATAATGTACAGAGCACCATGGGATTAATATAATAATGTACAGAGCACCATGGGATTAAAATAATGTACAGAGCACCATGGGATTAATATAATAATGTACAGCACCATGGGATTAATATAATAATGTACAGATCACCATGGGATTAATATAATAATGTACAGAGCACCATGGGATTAATATAATAATGTACAGCACCATTGGACTAATATAATAATGTACAGCACCATGGGACTAATATAATAGTGTACAGAGCACCATGGAATTAATATAATAATGTACAGAGCACCATGGGAATAATATAATAATGTACAGCACCATGGGATTAATATAATAATGTACAGAACACCATGGGATTAATATAATAATGTACAGAGCACCATGGGAATAATATAATAATGTACAGCACCATGGGATTAATATAATAATGTACAGATCACCATGGGATTAATATAATAATGTACAGAGCACCATGGGATTAATATAATAATGTACAGCACCATGGGACTAATATAATAATGTACAGCACCATGGGACTAATATAATAGTGTACAGAGCACCATGGAATTAATATAATAATGTACAGAGCACCATGGGATTAATATAATAATGTACAGAAGCATGGGATTAATATAATAATGTACAGAGCACCATGGGATTAATATAATAATGTACAGCACCATGGGACTAATATAATAATGTACAGAGCACCATGGAATTAATATAATAATGTTCAGCAACATGGATTTAATATAATAATGTACAGCACCATGGGATTAATATAATAATGTACAGAGCGCCATGGGACTAATATAATAATGTACAGAGCACCATGGGATTAATATAATAATGTTCAGCAACATGGATTTAATATAATAATGTACAGCACCATGGGATTAATATAATAATGTACAGAGCGCCATGGGACTAATATAATAATGTACAGAGCACCATGGGATTAATATAATAATGTACAGAGCACCATGGGATTAATATAATAATGTACAGAGCACCATGGGATTAATATAATAATGTACAGATCACCATGGGATTAATATAATAATGTACAGCACCATGGGACTAATATAATAATGTACAGCACCATGGGACTAATATAATAATGTACAGCACCATGGGACTAATATAATAATGTACAGCACCATGGGACTAATATAATAATGTACAGAGCACCTTAGGATTAATATAATAAAGTCCAGCACCATGGATTTAATATAACCAGCTGTGACCACTACGTCTTTAAAGCCCCATAAAGTAATGATTGATATGATGGGTGAGGACACGGTATACAGTATACGCTTCTGCACCTCTCGCCTTTCTTCAGGTCACTCGCAGACTTTTCCCTTCCCCTTCTCTTAAGATTATAATCCCCATATCCATAAAATAGTGTCATGTGTAGAGATGAGCGAACACTAAAATGTTCGAGGTTCGAAATTCGATTCGAACAGTCGCTCAATGTTCGTGTGTTCGAACGGGTTTCGAACCCCATTATAGTCTATGGGGAACAGATACTCGTTAAGGGGGAAACCCAAATCCGTGTCTGGAGGGTCACCAAGTCCACTATGACACCCCAGGAAATGATACCAACACCCTGGAATGACACTGGGACAGCAAGGGGCGCATGTCTGGGGGCATCTAACACACCAAAGACCCTCTATTACCCCAACATCACAGCCTAACAACTACACACTTTACACACTCAATACCACCTCTCTGACAGTAGGAAAACACCTTGAAACATGTGTATTTGGCACTTGCAGTGAGGAGAGCTTGTCACCAACAGTGAATTTGGCCCTTGTAGTAATTTGAGGTTGGCACCAACATTTGTTTTGAAAATCAGGGTGGATTGAGCCTCTAAAAACCCCAGTTTGGACCAATTCATGGTGGAGGGAGCCTCTAAAAACCCCAGTTTGGACCAATTCATGGTGGAGGGAGCCTCTAAAAACCCCCAGTTTGGACCAATTCATGGTGGAGGGAGCCTCTAAAAACCCCAGTTTGGACCAATTCATGGTGGAGGGAGCCTCTAAACCGCCCAGTTTGGGCAAATTCATGGTGGAGGGAGCCTCTAAAAACCCCAGTTTGGACCAATTCATGGTGGAGGGAGCCTCTAAACAGCCCAGTTTGGGCAAATTCATGGTGGAGGAGCCTCTAAAACCCCCAGTTTGGACCAATTCATGGTGGAGGGAGCCTCTAAAACCCCCAGTTTGGACCAATTCATGGTGGAGGGAGCCTCTAAACAGCCCAGTTTGGACCAATTCATGGTGGAGGGAGCCTCTAAAACCCCCAGTTTGGACCAATTCATGGTGGAGGGAGCCTCTAAACAGCCCAGTTTGGGCAAATTCATGGTGGAGGGAGCCTCTAACCAGCCCAGTTTGGACCAATTCATGGTGGAGGGAGCCTCTAAAAACCCCAGTTTGGACCAATTCATGGTGGAGGGAGCCTCTAAACAGCCCAGTTTGGGCAAATTCATGGTGGAGGGAGCCTCTAAACAGCCCAGTTTGGACCAATTCATGGTGGAGGGAGCCTCTAAAAACCCCAGTTTGGACCAATTCATGATGGAGGGAGCCTCTAAACAGCCCAGTTTGGGCAAATTCATGGTGGAGGGAGCCTCTAAAAACCCCAGTTTGGACCAATTTATGGTGGAGGGAGCCTCTAAAAACCCCAGTTTGGACCAATTCATGGTGGAGGGAGCCTCTAAAAACCCCAGTTTGGACCAATTCATGGTGGAGGGAGCCTCTAAACCGCCCAGTTTGGGCAAATTCATGGTGGAGGGAGCCTCTAAACAGCCCAGTTTGGGCAAATTCATGGTGGAGGGAGCCTCTACACAGCCCAGTTTGGGCAAATTCATGGTGGAGGGAGCCTCTAAAACCCCCAGTTTGGACCAATTCATGGTGGAGGGAGCCTCTAAAAACCCCGGTTTGGACCAATTCATGGTGGAGGGAGCCTCTACACAGCCCAGTTTGGACCAATTCATGGTGGAGGGAGCCTCTAAAAACCCCAGTTTGGACCAATTCATGGTGGAGGGAGCCTCTAAACAGCCCAGTTTGGGCAAATTCATGGTGGAGGGAGCCTCTAAACAGCCCAGTTTGGGCAAATTCATGGTGGAGGGAGCCTCTAACCAGCCCAGTTTGGACCAATTCATGGTGGAGGGAGCCTCTAAAAACCCCAGTTTGGACCAATTCATGGTGGAGGGAGCCTATAAACAGCCCAGTTTGGACCAATTCATGGTGGAGGGAGCCTCTAAAAACCCCAGTTTGGACAAATTCATGGTGGAGGGAGCCTCTAAACAGCCCAGTTTGGGCAAATTCATGGTGGAGGGAGCCTCTAAACAGCCCAGTTTGGGCAAATTCATGGTGGAGGGAGCCTCTCAACAGCCCAGTTTGGACCAATTCATGGTGGAGGGAGCCTCTAAAACCCCCAGTTTGGACCAATTCATGGTGGAGGGAGCCTCTAAACAGCCCAGTTTGGGCAAATTCATGGTGGAGGGAGCCTCTAAACAGCCCAGTTTGGGCAAATTCATGGTGGAGGGAGCCTCTAAAAACCCCAGTTTGGACCAATTCATGGTGGAGGGAGCCTCTAAACAGCCCAGTTTGGACCAATTCATGGTGGAGGGAGCCTCTAACCAGCAGAGTTGTGGGAAATCATGGTGGAGGGAGCCTCTAACCAGCAGAGTTGTGGGAAAGCAGGGTGGAGGGAGCCTCTAACCAGCAGAGTTGGTGGAAAACAGGGTGGAGGGAGCCTAGTATTAGCAGAATTGTGCAACGCTTATGGTGGATGAGTATGAGGATGCGGAGGAATTGGAGAGGTTGAGTACAGACATGGAGTTTCATGTTGGGGTGCTTTACACAGGTGGGCACAAAAATGAAGGCTCTATCCAGTGGTGGTTCATTTTTATCAAAGTGAGCCGGTCGGCACTCTCAGCTGACAGACGGGTGCGCTTGTCAGTGATGATGCCACCGGCTGCACTGAACACCCTCTCAGATAGGACGCTGGCGGCAGGACAGGACAGCACCTCCAAGGCATATAGGGCAAGTTCAAGCCACAGGTCCAACTTCGACACCCAATACGTGTAGGGCGCAGAGGGGTCGGAGAGGACAGGGCTGTGGTCGGAAAGGTATTCCCGCAACATGCGCCTATACTTCTCACGCCTGGTGACACTAGGACCCTCCGTGGCGGCACTTTGGCGAGGGGGTGCCATCAAGGTGTCCCAGACCTTAGACAGTGTGCCCCTTGTTTGTGTGGACCGGTGAGCACTTGGTCGCCTACTGGAGGAACTGCCCTCCCTGCCGCCAACGTCACATGCTGGAAACATCTCCATCATATTCTGCACCAATTGCCTGTGGCAAGCATTGATGCGATTGGCCCTCCCCTCTACCGGAATAAAAGACAAGATGTTGTTTTTATACCAGGGGTCAAGGATAGCAAAGATCCAGTACTGGTTGTCCTCCATGATTTTGACAATACGCTTGTCGGTTGTAAAGCACCCCAACATGAACTCAGCCATGTCTGCCACAGTGTTAGTTGGCATGACTCCTCTGGCCCCACCGGAAAGTTCAATCTCCATTTCCTCCTCATCCTCCATGTCTACCCATCCGCGCTGCAACAATGGGACGATTCGAAGTTGCCCGGAAGCCTCCTGTATCACCATCACATCATCGGACAACTCTTCTTCCTCCTCCTCCTCCTCCTCCTCCTCCATTAAACGCAGTGAAGCGGACAGATGTGTGGACCTACTCTCCAGCTGTGACGGATCGGATGCTATCCCTAACTCCTCTGTGTGATCTGAGTTATCCCTGATGTCAATCAGGGATTCTCTCAGAACACACAAGAGCGGGATTGTAAGGCTCACCATCGCATCCTCAGAGCTCACCCTCCTTGTGGACTCCTCAAACACCCGTAGGATGTCACAAAGGTCTCTCATCCATGGCCACTCATGGATGTGAAACTGAGGCAGCTGACTTTGTGGCACCCTAGGGTTTTGTAGCTGGTATTCCATCAAAGGTCTCTGCTGCTCAACCACTCTATTCAACATCTGAAACGTTGAGTTCCAGCGTGTGGGGACGTCGCACAAAAGCCGGTGTTGTGGCACATGCAGGCGTTGCTGGAGAGATTTTAAGCTAGCAGCGGCTACTGTCGACTTGCGAAAGTGGGCGCACATGCGCCGCACTTTCACCAGTAGCTCTGGAACATTGGGGTAGCTCTTTAGGAAACGTTGCACCACTAGGTTGAAGACGTGGGCCAGGCATGGAACATGTTGGAGTCCGGCAAGCTCCAGAGCTGCTACCAGGTTCCGGCCGTTATCACAAACGACCATGCCTGGGCCCAGGTGCAGCGGCTCAAACCATATTGCCGTCTCATCGAGGAGGGCATCCCTCACCTCGGAGGCAGTGTGCTGTCTGTCCCCCAAGCTGATCAGCTTCAGCACGGCCTGCTGACGTCTACCAATGCCAGTGCTGCAACGTTTCCAACTCGTAGCTGGGGGTCAATCTAACAGCGGAGGAGGAGGCGGTGACGGAGGAGGAGGCGGTGGCGGAGGAGGAGGTGGTAGAGGAGGAGGAGGAGGGGGGTTTTCTTCTCATGTCCCTGCCAGGAATGTTAGGCGGGGAGACGAGGTACACCGGGCCAGTTTGGGAAGCAGTCCCAGCCTCAACTACATTCACCCAGTGTGCCGTCAGTGAAATGTAGCGTCCCTGTCCGCATGCACTTGTCCACGCGTCGGTGGTCAAGTGGACCTTTGTGCAAAGCGCGGAACTAAGGGCCCGCCTGATGTTGAGTGACACGTGCTGGTGCAAGGCGGGGACGGCACACCGGGAGAAGTAGTGACGGCTAGGGACGGCATAGCGAGGTGCCGCAGTTGCCATCAGGTCCAGGAAGGCAGGAGTTTCAACAAGCCGGAACGCCAACATCTCCTGGGCCAGCAGTTTAGCGATGTTGGCGTTCAAGGCTTGCGCGTGTGGGTGGTTAGCAGTGTATTTCTGCCGCCGCTCCAATGTCTGAGAGATGGTGGGTTGTTGTAAAGAAGCGCCTGATGGTGCCTTTGATGGTGCAGGAGAAGGAGATAAGACAGGAACAGGGGAGGATGAGGGAGAAGTCAACAAAGTGGCGGAGGCAGATGAAGTGGTGTCCTGGCTCGTCCTCTGGAGTGCATCGCCAGCACAGTCAGCAGTGGCAGTGGCAGAGGCAGTGGCAGTGGCGTGAACGACAGGCGGCCTTTGTCCTGCCGTTGCTGCCTGCCACTGATTCCAGTGCTTGGATTCCAAATGACGGCGCATTGAAGTGGTGGACAGGTTGCTCTTCTCAGAGCCCCTAATCAATTTCGAGAGGCAAATTGTGCAGACAACACTATATCTGTCCTCGGCGCATTCCTTGAAAAAACTCCACACCTTCGAGAAACATGCCCTTGAGGTGGGAGTTTTTCGGGGCTGGGTACGAACTGGAACATCTTGGGAGATTCCGGGTGTGGCCTGGCTTCGCCTAAGCTGCTGACCTCTGCCTCTGCCTCTAGCTACCCTTTTTGGTGCTGCACCTGCCTCAACATCCACACTACTTTCCCCGCTTGACATCCCCCCTGTCCAGGTCGGGTCAGTGTCCTCATCATCCACCACTTCCTCTTCCAACTCCTGTCTCATCTCCTCCTCCCGCACAATGTGCCGGTCAACTGGATGCCCTGACGGCAACTGCGTCACATCATCGTCGATGAGGGTGGGTTGCTGGTCATCCACCACCAAATCAAACGGAGATGGAGGAGACTCTAGTGTTTGAGCATCTGGACACAGATGCTCCTCTGTTAGGTTCGTGGAATCGTGACGTGGAGAGGCAGGTTGAGGGACAATGAAAGGAGCGGAGAACAGCTCTGGGGAGCAGGGACAGTTTGGGTTATTGTTCTGTGAAGCTTGGGAATTTTGGGAGGAAGGAAGACAAGACTGTTGGGTAATAGGAGGAGAGGAGGCAGAGTCTGACTGGCTGCTGGACAATGTGCTGTAAGCCATTGCAAGACCTGTTCCTGGTTCTCAGGCCTACTAAGGTTTGTACCCTGCAGTTTAGTTAATGTGGCAAGCAACCCTGGCACTGTGGAGTGGCGCAATGCTTGCTGCCCCACAGGAGTAGGCACGGGACGCCCTGTGGCTTCACTGCTACCTTGCTCCCCAGAACCATTCCCCCGACCTCGCCCACGGCCTCGTCCACGTCCCTTTCCGGGAGCCTTGCGCATTTTGAATTCCCAGTTAGAAATTGGCACTATATACCAGTAGTAAAAATTGTGGGTGCACGTAACCCCAATATATTCTTTGAATTCCCAGTCAGACAATGGCACTATATACCAGTAGCAAGAAATGAGGGTATTTGTAACCCCAATATATTCTTTGAATTCCCAGTCAGACAATGGCACTGTATACCAGTAGCAAAAATAGTGGGTGTATATAGCCCCAATTCTATTGCTAGGGGACTTGCAGTGTATTTCTGGGGTGAAGGTGGGGGGGCACACCGTTGGAACGGGTATCGGGGGTATATATCGGGTATACGGGAATACACTGACAGTGTATTCCATTCAGGATCCTGGGAAAGCTGGGTTGCGGCGATTGAGCCCGTCAGTGCCACGTTACACTGACAAGCTTCTCCCTGGAATTTAGCTCTTATAAGAGCTGTTGGTTGTCTTCTCCTTCCTATCCTAGCCTGTCCCTGCCTACCCAGAATCTAAGCCCTAGCTAGCTGGACGGAAACCTCCGTCCCCGGTGAATTGCAAGCTCAGAATGACGCGAACCTGGGCGGCGCTGTTCTTTTAAATTAGAGGTCACATGTTTTCGGCAGCCAATGGGTTTTGCCTACTTTTTTCAACGTCACCGGTGTCGTAGTTCCTGTCCCACCTACCCTGCGCTGTTATTGGAGCAAAAAAGGCGCCAGGGAAGGTGGGAGGGGAATCGTGTAATGGCGCACTTTACCACGCGGTGTTCGATTCGATTCGAACATGCCGAACAGCCTAATATCCGATCGAACATGAGTTCGATAGAACACTGTTCGCTCATCTCTAGTCATGTGCATGAAATATGGAAATCTCACTGAACACTGAACGTGCAGGGCCATTAGTTATTGTATCAGTACTTTATATTATTATTTACTAGCTGTTACCCGCGACTTCGTCAGCGGTGATTCGAGAATTGGGTGGATACAGATTTGTTAAATGTTTGCGTACTTGAAAAAGTGGAGTGGATAGCAAATTCTCCAGGTTATATTGAGTATAGCTGTTACCCGCGACTTGGTCTGCGGTGATTGTAGCAGTGGATATATACAGGCGCGGGTAAGGTTTTCGTACTGTGTATAAGGTCTGGGATATGAAATGTAACTTTGTATCTTGTTGTTTCTGTAATTCAGAGAATACGTGAGACTTTTGTGTTGAAGTTACTTTGTATTAGAGCTGCTATATATACGGTGTTGGTATAAACTTTACATAGTGACTTTGGGACAGAGGGATTTGAAGTTAACCCTTTCCCGCCGATGGCATGTTTTGATTTTCGTTTTTGACTCCCCTCCCTCTAAACCCCATAACTTTTTTATTTCTCCGCTCCCAGAGCCATATGAGGTCTTATTTTTTCCGGGACAAATTTTTCTTCATGATGGCACCATTATTTATTCTATATAATGTACTGGGAAGCAGGGAAAAAATTCCGAATGGGGTGGATTTGAAGAAAAAATGCATTTCTGCGACTTTCTTATGGGCTTTAATTTTACGGCGTTCACTGTGCAACCAAAATGACCTGTCCCCTGTATTCTGTGTTTTGTTATGATTCCGGGGAGACCAAATTTATATGGTTTTATTAACATTTTGACCCCGTAAGAAAAATCCAAAACTGTGTTAAAAATTTTTTTTTTGAAAAGTCGCCATATTCCGACAGCCATAACTTTTTTATACGTGCGTGTACGGGGATGTATAGGGCGTCTTTTTTTGCGGGGCCGGGTGTACTTTGTAGTTCTACCATTTTTGGGAAATGTTATTGCTTTGATCACTTTTTATTCAAATTTTTATCAGAATCAAAACGAAAAAACGGCGGTTTGGCACTTTTGACCATTTTTCCCGCTACTGTGTTTATCGAACAGGAGAAATATTTGTATAGCTTTGTAGAGCGGGCGATTTTGGATGCGGGGATACCTAACATGTATGTGTTTCACAGTTTTTAACTACTTTTATATGTGTTCTAGGGAAAGGGGGGTGATTTGAATTATTAATACTTTATATATATATATATATATATATATATATATATATATATTTTACTTTTTTAAAACTTTTTTTTTGCATTTATCAGACCTCCTAGGGGTATTGACATGGGTGGGCGGTGTCGCGGATTGTCAGAGCAGTGGGGGTCGGCAAACATGGCTGCTCCGGAGCGTTAAAGAGAGCCTCCTGGAGTATCGGTAAGGTGAGGGGCAAAGTGGTAAAGTATATGTATATGTGATTGTGTGTGGTTAGGGGCGAGGCTGTAGAGGGTAATATGAATTTTGGGGCTTGCTATGGTCCAAAGTGTGTGAGATTGCAGAGATGATGGTGTGAGTTCGGGTTTTGTGGGGGTCCTGGCACAAACGTATGTGCGCTATTGTGACGAAAAGTAGCCTATTGCGCAATCGGGTGTATTAACTATGTTTGTGGAAAATTTCAGCCAAATCGGTCGAGCGGGTTTTGCGTGATTGAGGAACAAACATCCGAACATCCAAACTCACAAACCCACAAACTTTCACATTTATAATATTAATAGGATTAAATCATGTGATAAAAATGAGAACTTCATCCTAAATTGTAGACGTAGAATACTGAGCCAGGCTTGGCAATGCCGCCATGATGTAGATCCTTAGAATGGGCACCGGGGCACCAACCAAACAGGCTTAGAGGTCAAGCGGATCACTCAGTGAAGTCTATGAAGAGACAGGTATATGTTTGCAACGGCAACAAGAAACACACTTTGTATTTGGATATTTGATACAAATTTTATTACAAATTAATAGAACCCGCCAATGGCCGCATGCATCACAGGAACCTCTGTAGCTTCTAGAGCAGCCATCGCACCAGTAGAAGACACACCGCACCCAGGGTCATGGTCATCTTCGGGACACTTAGGCCACCACTGTAGCAGACAAACTGAACTTCGGTTGTTGTGTCGAGAAGGGACCTTGACCAGTGGCCGAGATCTCTCCCTGAAAGGTGATACAACCAGCTGCCGGGGTCAATTCCATACAGTTTGTGGGTCCATGTGCCAAGGTCACAGATACTTTGTGACGCACACCCTCGAGTGGCTGCAGAGATTGATATATAATGACCAGAGACGTAACCTGTAGAGTGATGACAGGAAAATCAATTGGAGTTCAAAGCCACACTCAGTAAGAGACTGACAGGGAAAGCTTTGGCAGGTTTGGGGATCAGGTTAGTATAGAAATAGCCGAACTGTATCATTGCTCCAGAGTGTTCCCGGTGACCACTGATAGTAGTGATGGTGTAACCACAGGGATCTGCAGCAACATATGGTGACAAACTACCGCTACTATGTATACACTCATGCGGTCAGTATGGCTACATTGTATTGCAGCTTTGTCCCCGTGATGGCAGCTCAGACTACCAGATGTGTCCACCCTAAAAGAGGTTCCAAGGAAGTCTTATTTTACTTCCTTCCATTTATTTCATGCTGTCGCTGGAAGTTCCAGACTGGTTCCGATCAGGGATCATATGATTGGAACCAGTACTCAGTACCAGGTCCCCCCTTTCCTGTATTCACAGATATTTACCTGTTCTATGGGTACCCCTAAACCACAGCTACCTTCTATGTGAACACTGGAGAGGAAGGAGGAGGTGGAACGACCCAGGGCCAGTTACTATTCCTATCACGTGATGGGGTCGGAACTGGATTCACCATCAAACTAATATAAGACTTCCCCTTTAACTTGGCTCTGAATTTCTGTGTTTAAGAATTCCAATTTATCATGAAACCAATTTAATACATTATTGCAAAATAATCTGAAAACCTACGCACAGCCATATATAAATACATGTAGCCTATCATCCTGTGACAAAATACCACAAGAAAAGCTGATACTCTTGTGACTTGTAAATCTGGACACGTCTATCATATCTGTATATTATCAGGTTGAAATAACGTAACAATGTAGCCCTATAAAAATACAGGATATGAGATTTGTTACTTTGTATCAGTTAAGAGTTTTGGTCCCATCGAACAATAAGATGGCCATGCCTTTAATGCTAGGTTCACACGAATGTTCTGAGACTCCTTTCCCCATTCTACTTAAAATAGGACTTTTCTCTTTGCCGATTTTGGTATATAATCATCGGAACCCCGGAAGACCCCGTTTTTTTGGTCCTGAAGAGTGGAAACCCCAATGCTAATATGAACCTAGCGTAAGAAGACATTGCTCTGGTAAAAGGTTCCTCAACTATGAAATAACAGAATTACCTGTGAATTTGGAGGCCATGAGAACGCACCGCGTGGCATTTCCCGTGCACCGGACGGTTTCTAAGGAATCACAGGAGCTGGTGTAGGCGGCCGTGCAGGATTTACAGATCTCACCATTGAATTCAGGGTTTCTGGGAAATACTATTGTAGGGAAATTCAGATCCTACATGTAGTCAGTCCGGGCGCAGATGACGGGGTCATATGAAGACAATTGTACATATGTGATAGACACCCGTACACGTGTACAGTCAGGCCAAAAAAATGTTAAGACCAACACAAACTTTTTTTTTAGAAAATTTGCTTCTTCAGTGGTTTTTTGAGATGCTTCTATGGTTAATGAAGAACAATTTTAAGTATTTCAGAAATTTTTACACTTTTTTGACACCAAGTTTCTACAAAAACTCAATATTTCCAATTATTTTCTGTTGACCCAGACAATCATTATTCTAGATGTCCCAAATAAGATCATTATTCAAGATGTCCCTCGTCTTCTGCAGTCCTTTCCCTCCTCTTATGGAGAGGGAAAGGTGACCAATCCCATGTGCGCCGCCATCTCCTGTATGAAGACTGACACCTAAACATCCCTCCCAACCATCCAGGAGACATCTGGTGATGGACAATGCCTTTCCCAGCATGGCAGACACCATGTCACAAGGCAAAAGTCAGAACTAAGTGGCTCAGTGAATAAAACATTTTGGGTCCATGACCTGGAAACCCAATCCCATTGAGAATCTTTGGTCAATTCTCAAAAATTGTGAGGACAAACAAAAACCCAAAACCCAAGCCCTGGCACGTAGTATTAGTTGTCAGTAGTCAAGACTTTATCCCAGAAGCCGATATCCAACATGGCGGGGCGAACTGCAGAAATCTGGGAGAATAGGGGTCAATGCAGGAAACATTGTAGGGGTCAATAAAAACGTATAAAATACTTAGAATTGCACTTCGGTCACCACATCTGACTGAAGGATTGAAGAACAAAGAGGCAGCAAACAATGTGGAAACCAAAATTTGTGTAAATGTCTGTACAAGAATATTTTACATTCCACACTTAGCCATTGCACGGGTCTGTTTCCTTCCCAGCGCAGCCCGGCCTTGTCCTGGTCACCATCAATATCTCATGTGAGGGGTCACCTATGAATATACTAAGTCCACTCCAGACTGTGTTGGACCATTTGTACATTGCTACATTGCAGTGATTGATGTGACCTCACGTGACATTGTGACAGATCAGGGAGACGTCTCCATTACGTGAAATATAATGTGACAACTTACATGTGGGGACTGTAGGAGAACAGCTGCTGGTGTTACAACATGACGTAGCGATTCGGATTTCTACTTTGTTAATGTTCACACTTCCTAGGAGGTCGCACTCATGTAGGGGAGAGCAGGTCCTGCGCGTCACCAAATACGAAGATTCACCTGAAAATCGGCACAAGGGATATTATTTTCTGATAGTTGTAAGAAATCAAAAGGCGTTACAGTATATGGGAATACGGGGGATGGGAATACGGGGGATGGGAATACGGGAGAGAGGGGAATGCAAGGGATATGGGAATACGGGGGATGGGAATACGGGGGGTGGGAATACGGGAGAGAGGGGAATGCAAGGGATATGGGAATACAGGGGATGGAAATACGGGATATGGGAATACGGGATATGGGAATACGGGGGATGGGAATATAGGGGATGGGAATACAGGGGATAGGAATACGGGGGATGGGAATACGGGGGATGGGAATATGGGGGATGGGAATACGGGATATGGGAATACGGGGGATGGGAATATGGGGGATGGGAATACGGGATATGGGAATATGGGGGATGGGAATATGGGATATGGGAATACAGGGGATGGGAATACGGGGGATGGGAATATGGGGGGATGGGAATATGGGATATGGGAATAGGGGGGGTGGGAATACAGGGGATGGGAATACGGGGGATGGGAATACGGGGGATGGGAATACGGGGGATGGGAATATGGGATATGGGAATGGGGGGTGGGAATATGGGGGACAGGAAAATGGGGGATGGGAATACGGGGGATGGGAATACGGGATATGGGATTACGGGATATGGGAATACAGGGGATGGGAATATGGGGGATGGGAATATGGGGGAAGGGAATACGGGATATGGGGGATGGGAATACGGGGGATAGGAATACGGGGGATGGGAATATGAGGGATGGGAATACAGGGGATGGGAATACGGGGGATGGGAATATGGGGAATAAGCAGCTGCATGGCAGAGGCTGAGATAAGCTTTAGGGTAAGGCCTACAGCCGCAGCAACACCAGCGGGCGAGAAACTGCGCGGCAATGCCTTGTGAATCCTATCCACTTGTCAGGTAACGTAAAACGTCACAGTTTTTTCCTAAAGGAGTTGGACCCTGCTGGATATTTTCAGCTGGCTGTGGGCCAATAAAACCTTGTTATGATCAGGTCTGCCGTCAGCCATCTTGTGCAGACTCACCGCACTTCACGGATTGGTTGTTAATGTCAATGGTGGGCTTGTCCATAAAGTCCCATCACCTACTGGGTAGAAGCATGATGGCGGAATCTAAAGTGTACGGCCAGACGGACTTGTTGGGTCTAGTTGTTGGACCGGTTTTCGGAATAGTTTCTTATCTGAAGGATTGGGTTGAGAACTTTGATACTTTGCTGGTTTTCAGTGACTTCAGAGATTTAGGATAAAAACTTGCGATAAAATAATGAAAGAAGCTTTTACTTACCTGTCCAGTTCTCCCAACAACATACACATATATATTGCACTATAAACACTGTGTATGGGACACAATTAAGAAGTAACAAGGTAATAAAAGAGGATTCTCATCATTCCTCATCTCACCAATGTAGCTTTCTGCGTACAGGGATCCACACACATAACCAGAAGGACAAGTCACGTTCTTGCCTGAGCATGTAGAAGACGTTTGGGATAGACACTCCGTGCACCAGAGAGAGTCACCTGAAAATGGAGAAATTACTGGTGCGGTGAGCCATGTTGTGCCTGACTACAGTAGTAATGTCCCCAGAGATCCTCAGATGGTCACTGTACGGGTGAATGACTATGGGCATAAGTAAGATGGACCAAGGTCCTGGTCTTGAGTGGCTTTAGAGATCGATAATGGGGACTCGATGATCAACCAATGTCCAACCCTTGGGCACATCCTTAGAATTACACTACAGAAAATCAGTAGCCGCTACAAAGTAAATGTGGAACCCCTTGAAGACTATTAGGACTCACAGCCATCTATCTAACACAAGGACCCACCAATCCTCTATTCAAGCCAGGAGACCCCATGAGGTCCATATGGACAGGACTTCATCAGATCCCACCCAGCACAGCCTATACAATAAGACTCACCTGCTGGGATGGAGATGGCTAACATTACCCCAATGCCCAGTAAGGTCTTCATGTTCCTGCGTTCTCCTTGGTTATGAGTCAGGACTTGCACTTATAATCTCCTGTGCTGCAGGCCAATATCCATATAGTGAGACAGACGATACTGTATATTACACGTTTATTAATGTTATGAGCTATTTGCATTGCAATTATCAAGGGCTTGGCCGGCACACACTGATCTGAAACAGACAACATAAACAGTCGGTGGAAACCCACGGAACATTCCATGCAGATGTGTAATATGACGTGAGGACGGCCATTACCATTATTGCCCGGCTGTGCTATATGAGGAGTAGTGACCGTGAGTTGTCCTATACATCTCCTCTCTGTGTGTGAGGGTCAGTATTGCAGATTAGGGTTTGTATTGGTGACATTTCTAGGGGCAGTGGTGTCTGGTGGAAGGGGAAACATTCAGGGGAAACAGACATCAGGTTCAGCCATTGTCTGCCACCTGGTCATATACAATCCCCATCATCTATCTTATTGCATGGCCTGACTACCACCTCCATCATCCAATGAGGGTCAGGGTTAGTGGTCAGGGTGTAGATATAGGGATGGACTCATCGCATAGACTATGCCTGGATTACTATGGTGTTTCTATGGGATGGAGGAGATAATACAATTTATTCCCCGCACTAAGGTGGGGGCAGATCCATTGATACCATTTGTGGGACAGGACCCTCTAACATTCAGATAGGTCCAGAAAGTTTGACATAGAGCACTGGGGACTCCGTAGTATTGGGGATCCCATACCATCATGTAAGGATCCAGAAGCCCTACAAGTGGGAGCACAGCCATACAAGATGGTAGAAGGTGCCGGAGCATCTATAGGGCAGATATCATCTCTGGTGAAGGTATCCTATACTATACAGACATGGCTGCTGGGTAATGTCGGTCGGGGTTACTCTTACTGGGCCGAGAGTGGACACTTGGGTGGGAACAACCTCTTCATTGTTTGCGTCCAGTTCATCCAGATTTGTCTCCCAACAAGTTTTACTGCTTGTGATAATATTGTGTCTCCGGTGTTGTATAGGGCGGATCTGATGTCTTCAGGGCGGATCTCATTACACATGTGGGAACAGAAAAGTCAGGTCAGAGTCAGCCAACTTGTGTCTGATACGTGAGTGAGATAGATAGATAGATAGATAGATAGATAGATAGGAGATAGATAGATAGATAGATAGATAGGAGATAGATAGATAGGAGATAGATAGATAGATAAATAGATAGATAGATAGATAGATAGATAGATAGATAGATAGGAGATAGATAGATAGGAGATAGATAGATAGATAGATAGATAGATAGATAAATAGATAGGAGATAGATAGATAGATAGATAGATAGATAGGAGATAGATAGATAGATAGATAGATAGATAGGAGATAGATAGATAGATAGATAGATAGATAGATAGATAGATAAATAGATAGATAGATAGATAGATAGATAGATAGATAGGAGATAGATAGATAGATAGATAGATAGATAGATAGATAGATAGATATGAGGATAGATAGATAGATAGATAGATAGGAGATAGATAGATAGATAGATAGATATGAGGATAGATAGATAGATAGATAGGAGATAGATAGATAGATAGATAGATAGGAGATAGATAGATAGATAGATAGATAGATAGATAGATAGATAGGAGATAGATAGATAGATAGATAGATAGATAGATATGAGGATAGATAGATAGATAGATAGATAGATAGATAGATAGGAGATAGATAGATAGATAGATAGATAGATAGATAGATAGATAGGAGATAGATAGATAGATAGATAGATAGGAGATAGATAGATAGATAGATAGATAGATAGGAGATAGATAGATAGATAGATATGAGGATAGATAGATAGATAGATAGATAGATAGATAGGAGATAGATAGATAGATAGATAGATAGATAGATAGATAGATATGAGGATAGATAGATAGATAGATAGATAGGAGATAGATAGATAGATAGATAGATAGGAGATAGATAGATAGATAGATAGATAGATAGATATGAGGATAGATAGATAGATAGATAGGAGATAGATAGATAGATAGATAGATAGATAGGAGATAGATAGATAGATAGATAGATAGATAGATATGAGGATAGATAGATAGATAGATAGATAGATAGGAGATAGATAGATAGATAGATAGATAGGAGATAGATAGATAGATAGATAGATAGGAGATAGATAGATAGATAGATAGATAGATAGATAGGAGATAGATAAATAGGAGATAGATAGATAGATAGATAGATAGATAGATAGATAGATAGGAGATAGATAGATAGGAGATAGATAGATAGATAGATAGATAGATAGATAGATAGATAGGAGATAGATAGATAGATAGGAGATAGATAGATAGATAGGAGATAGATAGATAGATAGGAGATAGATAGATAGATAGATAGATAGGAGATAGATAGATAGATAGATAGGAGATAGATAGATAGATAGATAGGAGATAGATAGATAGATAGATAGATAGGAGATAGATAGATAGATAGATAGATAGATAGATAGATAGATAGATAGGAGATAGATAGATAGATAGATAGGAGATAGATAGATAGATAGATAGATAGGAGATAGATAGATAGATAGGAGATAGATAGATAGATAGATAGATAGATAGATGATAGATAGATAGAAAGATAGATAGATAGGAGATAGATAGATAGATAGATAGATAGATAGGAGATAGATAGATAGATAGATAGATAGATAGATAGGAGATAGATAGATAGATAGATAGATAGATAGGAGATAGATAAATAGGAGATAGATAGATAGATAGATAGATAGGAGATAGATAGATAGGAGATAGATAGATAGATAGATAGATAGATAGATAGATAGGAGATAGATAGATAGATAGATAGAAGATAGATAGATAGATAGATAGATAAGATAGATAGATAGATAGATAGATAGATAGATAGATAGATAGGAGATAGATAGATAGATCGTTGCAAATACTTACACATATACAGTCATATACAACATACACACACACACACACACACACCTATCTACACACATACAGGACTCACACAGTATATAAGACACATAATGTAAACACATATTTTACCCAAGAATATATACTTACCTGGGTGCACAGGCCATGGAGGAAACTCTTGTACAGCTCTGCCTGGCAGTGGAGAAAGCTGTGACATCACAAGAGACTTCTCCCCTCACACTCCATTGCTGAGGGGGAGGGGCGGCACAGCTAGCTGATGTGTGCAGGGAAATTTTTACAAACAGGGATGGGCAGCCCCTGCAAATGGCAGAGATTTATCTGCTGCCGATCTAGTCCTGATGGAAGAGAAAGTATAGGGCCCCTGAGGATGTTTGCCCCCCCGCAGAGCCTGGATAGATGCCGAATTTCAAGAGGACTTTAATACTGTTTAGTAGAGATGAGCGAACAGTGTTCTATCGAACTCATGTTCGATCGGATATTAGGCTGTTCGGCATGTTCGAATCGAATCGAACACCGCGTGGTAAAGTGCGCCATTACTCGATTCCCCTCCCACCTTCCCTGGCGCCTTTTTTGCTCCAATAACAGCGCAGGGTAGGTGGGACAGGAACTACGACACCGGTGACGTTGAAAAAAGTAGGCAAAACCCATTGGCTGCCGAAAACATGTGACCTCTAATTTAAAAGAACAGCGCCGCCCAGGTTCGCGTCATTCTGAGCTTGCAATTCACCGAGGACGGAGGTTTCCGTCCAGCTAGCTAGGGCTTAGATTCTGGGTAGGCAGGGACAGGCTAGGATAGGAAGGAGAAGACAACCACAACAGCTCTTATAAGAGCTAAATTCCAGGGAGAAGCTTGTCAGTGTAACGTGGCACTGACGGGCTCAATCGCCGCAACCCAGCTTTCCCAGGATCCTGAATGGAATACACTGTCAGTGTATTCCCGTATACCCGATATATACCCCCGATACCTGTTCCAACGGTGTGCCCCCCCACCTTCACCCCAGAAATACCCTGCAAGTCCCCTAGCAATAGAATTGGGGCTATATACACCCACTATTTTTGCTACTGCCATATAGTGCCATTGTCTGACTGGGAATTCAAAGAATATATTGGGCTTACATATAACTTCAATTCCAGGGAGAAGCTTGTCAGTGTAACGTGGCACTGACGGGCTCAATCGCCGCAACCCAGCTTTCCCAGGATCCTGAATGGAACACACTGACAGTGTATTCCCGTATACCCCATATATACACCCCAAATCCCCGTTCCAACGGTGTGCCCCCCCACCTTCACCTCAGAAATACCCTGCAAGTCCCCTAGCAATAGAATTGGGGCTATATACACCCACAATTTTTGCTACTGGTATATAGTGCCATTGTCTGACTGGGAATTCAAAGAATATATTGGGGTTATGTGCACCCACAATTTTTAATACTGGTATACAGTGCCATTGTCTGACTGGGAATTCAAAGAATATATGGGGGTTACGTGCACCCACAATTTTTGCTACTGCTATACAGTTCCATTGTCTCACTGGGAATTCAAAGAATATATGGGGGTTATGTGCACCCACAATTTTTAATACTGGTATACAGTGCCATTGTCTGACTGGGAATTCAAAGAATATATGGGGGTTATGTGCACCCACAATTTTTACTACTGGTATACAGTGCCATTGTCTGACTGGGAATTCAAAGAATATATTGGGGTGACGTGCACCCACAATTTTTGCTACTGCTATACAGTGCCATTGTCTCACTGGGAATTCAAAGAATATATGGGGGTTATGTGCACCCACAATTTTTACTACTGGTATACAGTGCCATTGTCTCACTGGGAATTCAAAGAATATATGGGGGTTATGTGCACCCACAATTTTTAATACTGGTATACAGTTCCATTGTCTCACTGGGAATTCCACAAATAATTTGGGGATTCATTCACCCTACATCTCAGGCTCTTGCCATATTCACCCAGGTTGTCAGTGCTGCACCAGCTCGTTCCCAGACAGCTCGGCCCGAAAAACACGTTACCTATATAGAGGATTTGGACAATGAAGACAACATGTTCTAAATCTAATGTCTGCACCTTCTCCAGAATTAAAATAAAGGCAGCGTTTAACTTTCAAATAGCACTGCACAAAGGAAGAGCTTATCAGCTTGTCTCATGACATGCTACTGAAAAGTTTCATTTGTGTATCTTAATGTAAATATAGTTGTATAAGCTTTTTGGGTTTTAGGCACTGCCAAGTTATTTATTACCACCCGCTCCCTTATAATGATGATGACGCCAAAGTCACTGTGGGTGTTCAGAGCTCACAGCTTTGGGTGACATTTGTCTTGCTCTCTGTCGGTACCAGCTGTCTTTTTGGATACCGTAAAGTTATGTTGACTTTATTAACAGCTATAGAAGCTTTAGCCAGGTTGTGACGGTGTGTAACCCTAACAACACTAAGTGGGATACACATTAATAGTCAGTCTATGTACGCTAAACGTATCACTGAAGTAATTTTTTTTCCCTCTCCCCTAATATAAGAAAGGAACAGACATTAGACCTAGACCGGGGTTCGAGGCTTGAAAAAATCCAGTATTATTTGTTCTTCATGATGTGAAATATGTGTTGAAAAGCAACCCAAGATGAAGTCAGCCATGTGTGCCAGTGTGTTACTTGGCATGCCTTTGCTGGCCCCAACTGTAAGGGTCACTCTCCATTTCCTCCATTTTCCACTCCCCTTCACACCATTTGTGGTGAAGCAATGGGATGCACTGAAGTGCACCCTCTAGCCTCGTGTGGGATAGGGACATCAGATGCCACTCCAACCCCCTCGTCTTCCTCCGCCAGCCAACGGTGCGAAGATGAGAGGAGTGTGCTCTGAATGTTTTCTGCCTAGCAGAGGCTAGTTCTCACTTACGAAAATGGCCCCACTTTGACCTGTATATCAGGCACAATGGTGTAGGTTTCAAAGAAACATGGCACCAACAAGTTGGAAAACGTGGGCCATGCGTGGACCGTGTTTGAGTCTGGCAAGCTCCAGATCTGCTACCAGGTTCCAGCCATTATCACAGGCGCAAAAATGCCAGGCCCCAGGTGTAGCAGGGAAAAAAAAATGCCATCTCAGCCAGGATGGCATCCCTGACCTCGGAGGCACTGTGCTGTCTGTCCCCCAAGCTGATCAGTTTCAGCACGGCCTACTGACATCTCCCCATGCCAGTGTTACAGTGTTTTCCGCTAGTAGCTGGGGTGGAGGTTGCAGCTTCGTAGGGTTTCAGTCTACTCCTGCCATGAATTTTGGCCTGGGAGAGGAGATAGGCCACCCCAGTTTGCACCCGGGGAACAGACTCCACCACATTCACCCTGCCTGTCATTAAAGATAAGCACTGCAGCATCCCTGACCACAGGCGCTTGTCCATGTGTCGGTGGTCAAGTGGACCTTGCAGCAAAGCGCAGAGCTCTGGGCCCGACTGATGTTATGGGACACATGCAGGCGCAAGGCAGAGACAGCACACCAAGAGAAGTAGTAACGGCTAGGCCCAGCATAGGGAGGTGCCCCAGCTGCCATCTGCTGACGGAAGGCCTGGGTCTCCAGAAGCATAAACAAACACCAACATCTCCAGGGCCAGCAGTTTATCGATGAGGCTGTTACAGGCTTGGGCATGGGGGTGGGTTGTATTGTACTTCTGCCTGCAATGAAAAGCTTGGGAAATGTGGAGTGGCTGGGAAGAGGCGCATGATGGTGCAGGCCAAAAGGGCGCATGAGGGTGAACTCCCCAATGTGTCAGAGATAGGTGTGTAGGTGTCCTTGCATCATATACTTGCACCATATTTGGCTTTGGAAGTTAATTTTGTGCCAAAAAGTGGTTAAGACAGCGATCCCTCAGCTACTCCCGTTACACTGTCTATTGAAGTTACCATCTGTGGAAGTGGACCACCATTTCTAAGATCCCAAAGGAAGCAGGCAAGAGATGTGCAGTTCAGAAAAAAAGATGAGAAAATAAGTTTAGGCTGTAGAGCACAGAGGGATCGGAGAGGACAGAGCTGGTGTCGGCCAGGTATTCCCACAACATGCGCCTATACTTGTCCCTCCTGGTGACACTAGGCCCCTGAGTGGCAGTAATTTGTCCAGGGGGGCCATTAACGTGTTCCAGACCTAGGAATAAGTCTTCCAACAGGGTAGAGTTTTGCATGCCTTTGCTTCTACCCACTGTTTTTGCTGCTTAGCTTCCCTCCACATCTACTCTGCTTTCACCCCTAAACATCACCCCAGTTTATGCCTTTGCTTCTACCCAGGTTTTTTGTTGATTTAGCTTCCCTCTACATCTACACTGCTTTAGCCCCTAGACATCACCCCTGTCCATGTGGGGTCGGTGGCCTCGTCATCCACCAACTCCTCTTCCAATTGCGCACTGCCCCCTTACTGCAAACCGCACATGACCACAGCTTGCCTTGATGGCAACTGTGTCTCATGATCCCCACTTAGGTCCAGACAAGTCGGTGGCGGGTCCAAAACCCCAAAATTGGAAGGAAATGGCAGATGCTGCAGTATTTCTAACACCTGTTCCTGGTGCTCGGGCCTGGTCTGTGTTGTACCCTGCACCCTGCTTAACGCATCTGCCATATCCGAAGTTGTGCTGAGCGCATGCTAATGTTTCGTGTCCAGTGCAATGGATGGGATGGGATTTCACATAAGTCTGCCACCCATGGCCACTCATGGTTGAGCAACTGAGGGAGTTGACTTTGACGAACCCGAGGGTTTTGGAGTTGGAACTACATCAAAGGTCTGTGCTGCTCACACACTCTGCTCAACACATGATATGTTTAGTGCCAGCAGTGTGGAGACGTCGCACAACAGCCGTTGTTCCAGCAGGTACAGGCGTTGTAGGAGTGCATAGAGGCTAGCAGCGGCAACTATACACTTTAAAAACTATCCGCACAAGCGCCACACTTTCACCAGTAGCTCAGGAACATTGGGGTACCTTTTTCAAAAGATTAGCAGCAATGAGTTAAAAACGTGGCCCAGGCATGGAATATGTTGCAGGCTGCCAAGCTACAGAGCCAATCCCAGGTTACGGCCATTATCACACATGACAACATGCCTGGGCCCAGGTGCAGTGGCAAAAACCACATTGCCGTCTCATCGAGGATGGCATGACTCACTTTGTAGGCAGTGTGCTGTCTGGCCCCCAAGCTGATGAGCTTCAGCACGGCCCGCTGACGTCTCCCCACACCAGTGTTGCAGCGTTTCCAGCTCGTAGCTGGGGTCAATTTAACAGCGGAGGAGGGTGGTGTTTCAGCCCTCCTCCCAGGAATGTTGTGTGGGGAGACAAGTCAGGCCACCACATTTTGCGACCCGGTCCACGCCTCAACTACATTCAACCACTGTGCCCAAATTGAAAGGTAGCGTCCCTGTCCGCATGCACTTGTCCATTCGTAACTGGTCACATGGAACTTTAGGGCTAAGCGCTGAATTTAGGGACCGCCTCATGTTTGGGGGAAAGTGCTGGTGTGGACGGCACAGTGCGGTGGCGCAGTAGACACTCTGCCCAAAAAGGGCAGAGTGTCCCCCAGCCGGGATTCCAACATCTCCTGGGCCAGATTTCTTGAGATGAGGCCGTTGAAGCCTTGGGCATGTGGGTGGGTTGCGCTGTACTTTAGCATGAAATGAAAGGCTTGGGAGATGGGGAGTTGCTGGGAAGAGGCGCATGATGGCGCGGGCAAAAGGAGAAATGGCAGGAAAAGGTGAGGATAAGGGTGAACTCCCCAAAGTGTCAGAGGCAGATGTGGAGGTGTCCTGGCTCCTGGTCTGGACTGCAGCGCCAGCCCTGTCAACAGTGGAAGAGGCAGTGGCCGCCAGGCCAAACGACGATTATCCTGCGCTTGCTCTCACCCACTGAGCCCAGGGCTTGCCTTCCAAATGATGGCACCCGCAAGAGGTGGTGAGATTCCTCTCCGCAGATCTCCAAACCATCTTGGACTTGCAAATTGCACTAAATTTGTCATGTAACTGACATGTATATGATGAGTCTATCCATTGTCTGTTCATTTTGGTGAAAGTCAGCCTGTCAGCTGACAGACAGCTGTGCTTGTCAGTGATGATGTCACCGGCTGCTTGTACCCCCAGTTTTTGCTGCTTAGCTTGCCTCCACATCCACACTGCTTTTGCCCCTACACATCACCCCTATCCATGCCTGTGCCTCTAGCCATAAGTCTGCCACCCATGGAAACTCATGGTGCAGAAAGTGAGGGAGCTGACTCTGAGGAACCCTTGGGTTTTGTAGCTGGTACTCCATCAAAGGTCTCTGCTGCTCACACACCCTGCTGAACATACGGTATCTAGGGTTAGAGCGTGTGGTGACCTCGCACAACAGTAGGTGCTTCAGGCAGATGTAGGCCTTGCTGGAGTGTATTGCGGCTAGCTCCAGGTACTGTAGACTTGGGAAAGTGGGTGTCCAAGTGCCGCACTTTCACCCTTAGCTCAGGTAATTTGGGGTATGTTTTTAAAAATCATTGCACCACTACATTGAACATGTGGGCCAGGCATGGAACGTGTTGGAGGCTGGCAAGCTCCAGAGCCCTCCAACAAGCTAAAAAACCTGGCCCCAGGGGCAGCGGGGATAAACAAATTGCCATCTCATCCAGGATGGCATCCCTGACCTCAGAGGCAGTGTGCTGTCCGTCTCCCAAGCTGATGAGCTTCAGCCCAGCCTGCTGACGTCTCCCCACACCAGTGTTGCAGCGTTTTCAGCTCGTAGCTGGGGTAAATCTAACAGCGGAGGAGGAGGAGGGTGGTGTTTCAGCCCTCCTCCCAGGAATGTTTTGTGGGGAAACAAGTCAGGAAAATTCTTGAAACGGGAGAGTTTTGCATCTTTGCCCTTGCTGCCTATGGACATCCCTTTGCCTCTAGCCACCATTTTCCCTGCTTTGCTTGCCTCCACATCCACACTGCTTTTGCCCCTAGACATCACCCCAGTCCATGCCTTAGCTTGTACCCCCAGTTTTTCCTGCTTAGCTTGCCTCCACATCCACACTGCTTTTGCCCCTAGACATCACCCCAGTCCATGCCTTAGCTTGTACCCCCAGTTTTTCCTGCTTAGCTTGCCTCCACATCCACACTGCTTTTGCCCCTAGACATCACCCCAGTCCATGCCTTAGCTTGTACCCCCAGTTTTTCCTGCTTAGCTTGCCTCCACATCCACACTGCTTTTGCCCCTAGACATCACCCCAGTCCATGCCTTAGCTTGTACCCCCAGTTTTTCCTGCTTAGCTTGCCTCCACATCCACACTGCTTTTGCCCCTAGACATCATCCCTATCCATGCCTCTTCCCCTAGCCATAACTCTGCCACCCCTGGAAACTCATGGTGCAGAAACTTTGGTTGCTGACTTTGAGGAACCCTTGGGTTTTGTAGATGGAACTCCATCAAAGGTCTGTGCAGCTCACACACCCTGCTCAAGATATGGTATTGTAGGGTTTCAGCGTGTGTGAATGACGGACAACAGCCTGTGTTTGGACAGATGTAGGCCTTGCTAGAGTGTTTTTAGGCTAGCAGCGACTCCTGTGCACTTGCAAAAGTGGGCGCACAAGCGCCGCATTTTCAACAGTAGCTTCGGTACATTTGGGTATGTTTTTAAAAAACTTTGCACCACTAGGTTAGACGTGGGCCAAACATGGAACGTGTTGGAGGCTGGCAAGCTCCAGAGCCGCTACCAGGTTCCAGCCATTATCACAGGCATAAAAATGCCAGGCCCCAGGTGTAGCAGGGAAAAAAAAATGCCATCTCAGCCAGGATGGCATCCCTGACCTCGGAGGCACTGTGCTGTCTGTCCCCCAAGCTGATGAGCTTCAGCACCGCCTGCTGACGTCTCCCCACACCAGTGTTTTAGCGTTTGCCGCTAGTAGCTGTGGTGGAGGTTGCAGCGTCGTAGGGTTTCAGTCTACTCCTGCCATGAATTTTGGCCTGGGAGAGGAGATAGGCCACCCCAGTTTGCACCCGGGGAACAGACTCCACCACATTCACCCTGCCTGTCATTAAAGATAAGCACTGCAGCATCCCTGACCACAGGCGCTTGTCCAAGTGTCGGTGGTCAAGTGGACCTTGCAGCAAAGCGCGGAACTAAGGGCCCACCTGATGTTGAGTGACACGTGCTGGTGCAAGGCGGGGACGCCACACCGGGAGAAGTTGAGACGGCTAGGGACGGCATAGTGAGGTGCCACAGTTGCCATCAGGTCCGGGAAGGCGGGAGTTTCAACAAGCCGGAATGCCAACCTCTCCTGGGCCAGCAGTTTAGCGATGTTGGCGTTCTAGGCTTGCGTGGGTGGGTGGTTAGCGGTGTATTTCTGCCGGCGCTCCAATGTCTGAGAGATGGTGGGTTGTTGTAAAGAAGCGCCTGATGGTGCCTTTGATGGTGCAGGAGAAGGAGATAAGACAGAAACAGGGGAGGATGAGGGAGAAGTCAACAAAGTGGCGGAGGCAGATGAAGTGATGTCCTGGCTCGTCCTCTGGAGTGCATCGCCAGCACTGTGAGCAGAGGCAGTGGCATGAACGGCGGGCGACGTTTGTCCTGCCGTTGCTGCCTGCCACTGATTCCATTGCTTGGATTCCAAATGACGGTGCATTGAAGTGGTGGACAGGTTGCTCTTCTCAGGGCCCCTACTCGATTTCGAGAGGCAAATTGTGTAGACGACACTATATCTGTCCTCGGCGCATTCCTTGAAAAAACTCTACACCTTCAAGAAACGTGCCCTCGATGGGGGAGTTTTTCTGGGCTGGGTACAAAAGGGAACATCTTCGGACATTCCGGGTCTGGCCTGGCTTCGGCAAAGCAGCTGACCTCTGCCTTTGGACATGTCTCTGCCTCTAGCTACCCTTTTTGGTGCTGCACCTGCCTCAACATCCACACTACTTTCCCAGCTTGACATCTGCCTTGTCCAGGTGGGGTCGGTGTCCTCGTCGTCCACCACCTCCTCTTCCAACTCCTGTCTCGCCTCCTCCTCCTGCACAATGCGCATGTCAACTGGCTGCCCTGACAGCAACTGCGTCTCATCGTCGTCGATGAGGGTGGGTTGCTGGTCATCCGCCACCAAATCGACCGGAGATGGAATGGAGGAGACTCTAGTGTTTGAGCATCTGGACACAGATACTCGTCTGTTAGGTCCGTGGAATCGCGAAATGGAGGGGCAGGTTGCGGTACAGTCAAAGGAAGGGAGAACAGCTCTGGGGAGCAGGGACAGTTGGGGTTATTGTTCTGAGAAGATTGGGAATTTTGGGTGGAAGGAGGACAAGACTGTTGGGTAAGAGGAGGTAGAGGCTGACTGGCTGGTGGACAATGTGCTTTAAGCGTTATCCGACAGCCATTGCAAGACCTGTTCCTGGTTCTCGGGCCTACTAATCTTTGTACCATTCAGCCTAGTTAATGTGGAACTTTTGTGCAAAGCGCAGAACTTAGGGCCCGCCTGATGTTAAGGGACACACGCTGGTACAAGGCTCAACTCACCCTAAGTGCCAAAAACACTGCTGGTGCAAGGCTCTACTCATGCCAAGGGCCTCAATCTCTGCTGGTAGCTCAGCTTAAGGTCATGTAACTTTGTTTGGAAGGGCTCATGTTAAGGGCTAGAAAAGTGAATTTTGGAAGGTCTTACCACATCACACACACACACACACACACACACACACACACACACACACACACACACACACACACTCAAAATGACAGTTAAGGGTGAGGGCTTTTGGAATTCCCATTGCCTATTCCATTTGTGGTTGTCATGGGGAACGTGATTTAAAGGGGTGGTTGTTACTGTTTGTTGAGCTTAAATTGGGGTTTGTGTCCATCCATTTGGGGAGTAAAGAAGGTTTCCAGGTGTTTTCCTACTGTCAGAGAGGTGGTATTGAGTGTGTAAAGTGTGTAGTTGTTAGGCTGTGATGTTGGGGTAATAGAGGGTCTTTGGTGTGTTAGATGCCCCCAGACATGCGCCCCCTGCTGTCCCAGTGTCATTCCAGAGGTGTTGGCATCATTTCCTGGGGTGTCATAGTGGACTTGGTGACCCTCCAGACACGGATTTGGGTTTCCCCCTTAACGAGTATCTGTTCCCCATAGACTATAATGGGGTTCGAAACCCGTTCGAACACACGAACATTGAGCGGCTGTTCGAATCGAATTTCGAACCTCGAACATTTTAGTGTTCGCTCATCTCTACTGTTTAGGTAAAAAAATCAAAGTCCCGTGGCTGCCGCCCCCTCCCAAACTGCTGCTCTGAGATGGCTGCCTCACCTCGCCTCATTAGAGGCCTTACCCACAATTTAGGGGACATTTGTCAGATTACTGGGTGTAAACCACTGTGACCTGAGGGATCAGGAGATTGGGGGTCTGAGTATGTAAGTGTGAGCCACGATGGCCGCTCCAGACTAGTCTATGTGACTCTAGAGGTGGCGGAAACATCATAGAAGTAAATATGGTGCTGACAGATCATGTGCAATGGAGTATATGGGGGACATCAGGTCCTTGTTCTCCTGATGGTGTGGGGGGGTAGGGGATAAATGTGTTTGATGATAAAATCCCTTTAAGCCCAGAGGAAAATGTGATCTGCCCAAAACAGATGACTCCAAATGAGCTCCATATGTCACCAGGTCCTGACACTCCAGCATGGAGACCACAGTGCACTATAAGGCGGTATAGACCGGACACTGGGGATTATTATAGTATTAGTATATATTACTGCTACTATTATTATTATATTACTATATACTGACTAGACACACAGAAGGTTTTGTCCATCATCACTTATACTCCAGTCACATCTAGAGCTGCAGTCACTATTCTGCTGTTACATCAGGTCTTATACTCCAGTCACAGCCAGTTCTGCTACATCTCATATGTAGCAGGGTTCAGCACACACTCAGCTCTGCTGCATCTGAGATCGGACCAGAATGGAGACTGCTGTGGACCGATCTTTGACTCCGCCTCCTCACAGACGAGCCTCCGGCAGAACCAGCGTTGATTGGCCGAATGCTGTCCTCTGTATGACATTCGGCCAATCAACGCTGGTCAATGCATTCCTATGGTAAAAAGTCAGCTCCCGCATAACACAAGCTGACAGGGATCCCGACATAATACAGTGACTTGGGCATGTTAGATGCCCCCAGACATGCTCCCCCTGCTGTCCCAGTTACATTGCAGAGGTGTTGGCATCATTTCCTGGGGTGTCATAGTGGACTTGGTGACTCTCCTGAGGCGAATGGTGGGATCCCCTGAAACGAAGCATTTTCTCCCATAGACTATAATGGGGTTCCATGTTCGTTCGAATAGTCCAATATTGAGATGCTATTCAGAACCAATAACGAACATCGAATATTTTACTGTTCGCTCATCTCTAGTAGTTAATAATTCTCCTCTCACGTCTCTTGCACTATATTATATTTCTACCTAATAATTTACACCAGACGGGATATTCCTGCCAAGATTAATCGTTTATTTGTTGCTAAATATCCAAATACACTGATACAACATACAATACAGGTATATAGATATAGAAGCGCAAGCAGAGGTTTATACAGCCAGAGGTCAAGCCAAAATATAAAAACTAGGCTGAGATTCCTTGTGCTAGGAAAGGACAACACCCAACTACTATCCCCACTACACGTCACTACTATCACAATTACTTGTCGCTCCTATCACCACTGCCCAGTTTCATGCCGTTCTTCCCCCCTTCATCTGCCCACAGTTTCATGTCCCAGCCGTCTCTGCCCCAGTGTCATGCCGTTCTCCCCCCTTCATCTGCCCCAGTGTCATGCCGTTCTCTCCCCCCTTCATGTGCCCCAGTGTCATGCCGTTCTCTCCCCCCTTCATCTGCCCCAGTGTCATGCCGTTCTCCCCCCTTCATCTGCCCCAGTGTCATGCCGTTCTCTCCCCCCTTCATGTGCCCCAGTGTCATGCCGTTCTCCCCCCTTCATCTGCCCCAGTGTCATGCCGTTCTCCCCCCTTTATCTGCCCCAGTGTCATGCCGTTCTCCCCCCTTCATCTGCCCCAGTGTCATGCCGTTCTCTCCCCCCTTCATGTGCCCCAGTGTCATGCCGTTCTCTCCCCCCTTCATGTGCCCCTGTGTCATGCCGTTCTCCCCCCTTCATCTGCCCCATTGTCGTGCCGTACTCCCACCTTTATCTGCCCGAGTGTCATGCCGTTCTCTCCCCCCTTCATGTGCCCCAGTGTCATGCCGTTCTCCCCCCTTCATCTGCCCCAGTGTCATGCCGTTCTCCTCCCTTCATCTGCCCCAGTGTCATGCCGTTCTCCCCCCTTCATCTGCCCCAGTGTCATGCCGTTCTCCCCCCTTCATCTGCCCCAGTGTCGTGCCGTTCTCCCCCCCCCCCCTTCATCTGCCCCCAGGCAGAACATTATGTTCGTTATGTTTAACACAAACAAACACCTTCCAACGCTCCCCCGCCGCTCCTTTCTCCACTCTCTCCCTCATACACATAGTTGTAGGTGCGATGTGACGTCATCACATCGCGGCTACAAATGCCGGAGCGCAGCGGTAAGGCAGGAGCTGAGCTGTGACACCTCCTGCTTTAAACGCCTACGATGTCAGTTCATTGGCGTCCATAGGATGCCGACGAGTTGAAATCGGGACATACCTCCCGCCGACCGGGACCACGGGAAAGGACACCGAAATCGTGAGTGTCCTGCGGAAATTGGGACTGTTGGGAGGTATGTGCATATACAATGATCCCCTTGTATGGCTCCTCCATGTCCCTATAGCACATAAATCAGTATCAGCGAGAGACGCGCGGCCACTAGAAGCGGAGACCTGAAATCTAAAATGGACATTTCCCCTATTTTATGGGATCGGAGCAGGACACTCTGTAGCCGTCTCCTATGAGGGACTCTGGGTAGGTCGGAGAGTCATGGTGGCACATGTTCTCAGTGCAGCATCCTCGGAGAGCCCAATCCTCAAAGTGAGCTGGTGATGAGAAGACACAAATGGGGCGGAGTTATTAATAGTTCGACAATGCTCTGCCTATAAGTGCCAAAATATGTGGGGCTCAATGGTCAGAACATGTTCATGAACAGCATGGACCAGAAAGAACAGAAACATACAACGGGCTCCACACTGCGGAAAAATCTGGGCGTGCTTTATAACAGGTGTAGCTTATAGTGAGCGTGGTTCATGACAGGTGTGGGCTATAGTGGGCGTGGTTTATGATGGGTGTGGTTTATAGTAGACATTGCATATAATGGGCGTGGTTTGTAGTAGGTGTGGTTTATGATGGTGTAGATTATATTGGGTGTGGTTTGTGATGGGTGTGGATTATAGTGGGTGTGGTTTATGATGGGTGTGGTTCATGATGGGTGTGGTTTATAGTACACATTGCATATAATGGGCGTGGTTTGTAGTAGGTGTGGTATATGATGGTGTAGATTATATTGGGTGTGGTTTGTGATGGGTGTGGATTATAGTGGGTGTGGTTTATGATGGGTGTGGTTTATGATGGGTTGGATTATAGTGGGTGTGGTTTATGATGGGCGTGATTATAGTGGGTGCGGTTTATGATGGGTGGGGGTTATGGTGAGCACGATTTGTGTTGGGTGTAGTTTATAGTAGACATGGCTTAGAATGAGTGTGGTTTATAGTGGGTGTGGTTTATGATGGGTGGGGGCTATGGTGGGTGTGGTTTGTGTTGGGTGTAGTTTATAGTAGACATGGCTTAGAAGGGGTGTATTTTATAGTGGGTGTGGTTTATGATGGGTGGGGGCTATGGTGGATATGGTTTGTGATGGGTGTGGTTTATAGTAGACGGCTTAGAATGAGTGTGGTTTATAGTAGGTGTGGTTTATGATGGGTGGGGGCTATGGTGGATGTGATTTGTGTTGGGTGTAGTTTATGGTAGACATGGCTTAGAATGAGTGTGGTTAATAATGGGTGTGGTTTATAGTAGGTGTGGTTTATGATGGGTGGGGGTTATGGTGGGTATGGTTTGTGATGGGTGTGGTTTATAGTAGGTGTGGTTTATAATGGGTGTGGTTTATGATGGGTGGGGTTATGGTGGGTATGGTTTGTGATGGGTGTGGTTTATAGTAGGTGTGGTTTATGATGGGTGTGGTTTATGATGGGTGTGGTTTATGATGGGTGGGGGCTATGGTGGGTGTGGTTTGTGTTGGGTGTAGTTTATAGAAGACATGGCTTAGAATGGGTGTGGTTTATGAAGGGTGGGGGCTATGGTGGGTGTGGTTTGTGATGGACGTGGTTTATAGTGGGCATGGCCTACCCTATAGGTATAATGGAAGCAGAAGGTCCGCAGAGGAGACTATAGTGATGGAACTTCCCATTCTTCCGCACAAGATCAGCCGGAACACTTAATCACATTTCTTAATCAATTAATTTTAACCCTTTGTTTACCTAATACTTAGATTAGTGACATCACGACACTCAGCATGGCCATGTGACTAATGTGGCCCAATCAGAGACCTCAGAGGTGACCCCGTTGCACCAGATGCTGAAAGGCTCAAAAGAGGTGAGGGAAGGTCTTTTATTTTTGACCCCTTTTTGGGCCTCCACCTCTGAAGAGACCCCGGACTATAATAATTTACCGCAATACAATTTAGTTAATTGGTTTTGGACATTCGGGTTGACTCCATCTCGTGCCAAAACGGTTCACCAATCTCTAGAAGTTACAGATGGGGATGACTATATTGTCAGAAGCTTCTCACCGCCGTTATAGATGGCTCCAGAGGAGGAGAAGCATTTGGTCTGGGGCCCCTGGCACTTCATGGTTGTAATGGGCGCGTAGGCTTTTCCTTTTCCATAGCAGGCCGGACATCGCACCCCATTCTCTGTCCTGTTTATTGGGGCCACTGAAATGAATGGAAATAAAATTGTTAGAATAAAAGGTACAAAAAGAGCGACAAAAATTCTCCAGAGACTGTTGAGGCCTGAGGTCAATGTGTCAGACACCCAGGGGGTGTAGTTAATGGACATACTGAATGGCCGCTTTATTAGAGACCCCATACCTGGTCTCTTTAGCGGCGTTCACACTCCCGCCTCTGTCTGCCACAGGTTTTCGATTGTAAACCCAGAGGAAACTGGACAGGGGGCGGCTTGCTGGTGGTCAGCTTTAATATCCATTCATATGATGGGTTTTTAAAGGTGACCTCCGGTATCTGTATATGGCCTCTCCGCCTAGAAACAGTTTTTTTTTTTTTTAATGGACACAAAGTTGTGCATGCAGGACTTGTGGTGGAGAGGCCGTCCCCTGTCCAGTTTTCCCGGGGTTTATGAAGGAAACCCTGGGGTAGACAGAGACGGTAGTGTGAACCCAACCTTATATTTGTACAGTATATAAATGAGTTTCTGTCTGTCTATTCCAAACGACCAAACGACTGGACCGATCTTCCCCAAATTTGGCACACCAATACACTAGGTGTCTGGGAAGGTTTTAGACTGGGCCTCAACTCTCTCGTACATACTGTTCCTGAGATACATTATACCCAAAACAATGACCGGCATTAGCAATACAAACCTGCAAATCTTTCATTCATATTCCAACTGTCATACACACGGTCGCTCCACATGCACACAGCTTTACTCAGGGTGTATCCAAACTGAGAAACACGCAACGGAGGATTAGATACACAGTATAACACACAGTATCACACATCAGGAGATTAGACACACAGCTCTCCACACAGTATCACACATCAGATGATTAGATACACAGCTCAGCACACATAGAATATTAGATACACAGCTAAGAACACAGCATTTGAAATCAGAGGATTAGATACACAGCTCAGCACACAGTATCACACATCAGGGGATTAGATACACAGCTCAGCACATAGTATCACACATCAGGGGATTAGATACACAGCTCAGCACACAGTATCACACATCAGGGGATTAGATACACAGCTCAGCACACAGTATCACACATCAGGGGATTAGATACACAGCTCAGTATACAGTATCACACATCAGGGGATTAGATACACAGTTCAGCATACACCATTACACATCCAAGTTTTACTCCAGGTTTCCATAACAACCCAGCCATTTTTCTTCACTGCTGTAGGTCAGCTTTAAAGGGGCAGGGCGCTGTGGATGACACTGTTACACAAGGTCACATACACACAGCTTTACTCCAGGGCTCCATAACAACCGATCGCAGGTTTTTAACGGATATCCAAAACGAGATACACATAGTCACATGACGTTTATGGACACACACACAAAATACACCAGTGCAAAACTGGGCAATTCTTTTGGGGCCACCACACAAACAAAAACTGACATATACCTGTGTGAGCCGGGTGCTCCTGCTGGTATATGATAAATACACAGAATGGCCACTTTATTAGAGACCCCTGACCTTGTATAAATATTGCTCATCTGTCAGTTTTGTGGGTTTGCTGGTCATGAACCTCTATTATCCCTTGTAGACCCCGAGTATAGTAGCGCAGGCCTGGGGTACAACCATCAGCCCTCTCATGGGCTCCAGTGAGGTCTCAGTTATATAGGAGCCTGGAAGAGGACATGGACCTGCATCTCAAATAACCATTGTATGAGAGTTATAGGTAAGATATCAGGGGTGTTACTGTGTGTACGTAGCCCAATAAGACAACTCTTTGGGTAGCTTTGTGTAGTGTGAGCGCAGTATATACAGTACATATGACCCAGCTTTTCTATACATATCAATGACTTACATTTGATCGATCCCTTATTACACAGATCTCCCCGGCAGCATCTTATTGTGCTGTAAACTTCTACCCCGATGCTGATGTAGGTGGCGTCACAAAAGACCGGATGGTTTGCACAGGATTTCCAGGTCTGCGAATGGCTTAAAAAACCTGATACAAAAGCAAAAATTGTTCTAGAATGTGATATATACTGTATATTAGTGTGATAACAATGGATAACCTGCTGCGCGTAGGCTCTCAGGGCAGCCGCTGTGCAGTTAGTGCGCCCTCTACTGGTCACATCTATATCGAACAATATATAATAATGTATTCCCCTATAGGAGACATCAAACTGCATTACCCAGATTCTCCACTAGTAGGATGGTGTAACAGCTGGTGACTGAGGGGCCGCACGTCTCGGTGGTCGACTTTGTGCAGACGGCTCCATTGTTGTTCTTACACTTCTCGCACACTAGACCGGCCCCTGCGGTAACAGAGATGGTTTAGTCATTCTTCCATATAGATAGTAGACTTACTCTGCAGAGGGGCTGTTATACATGCAGTGGCCTCTAGAGGCAGAGTGAAGTATTACACGTAGTCCATTCATATACAGAAGGCTCACCTGTAGGGAAGGAGATGGAGAATATCACCCAAACGCCCAGACAGGTCTTCATGATGTAGCAGAGCTGGACGGACGCTCCGGATTCCTGCGATGTCTCCGAATAGGAGGAGAGATCTGCATTTATATTCCTAGCAGGGAGGACACCCAATATAATAACCTCCTATAATGTTATTCTGGGGTGGCATCGGGACAGAACAAGGTCAGAGCAGACAGCCAATAATTACTGATCAGATACAGTGCGGACTAGTCCAGTCTGTATATAGGGGATATAGACGGGATCACTGCAGATATCACTCTATACAATAAAAGGGGAACGTGATAAATGTCCTTCAGATACAGAGAGCCAGATCATAGTGTGGATTCCATACATCTATCCATGTGTGTATGTAACGCCCCCTTTGGCCACACCCCCGGGTAGCGGGGCGTTCGGATAAGTATGAGTTGCCGTTCTACCTTGCTTAGCGCAGTGCCTCCACCCTTGTCGGTGATATTCTGCTGCTTCCGGGGTGACAGTACCTTTCTTCAGATCTCTGCCTGGGCCTTGACAAGGGAAAGCCCCCCCCCCCCCCCCACACCAACACGCCAGAGAGGATTGTGGTATAAACTTTTATATGGAACTTAAGAGTAATGGTGAAGTCCAATATGCAATAACATTCACAGCATCAGTAAGAGGTGGTACTGTAAGCCATAAACCTATCTAGAAAATGGCAGGTCTATATGGCAAAGCCCTAGGACAATGTATAACAATCACAAAGCTCAGTCTTAGTACAAGGCCTGTTGCCGCGGTTCTGGAAAGAATCTTCTTTCGTTGGTGCACATGAGATGTCAGAAATGAACAATGCTCCTTTAATTCCTAGCAGGGGAATATTCCTTAGTGCAGGAGATTTGGTACTGGCTACAATCATCCATCAGCAGCAGCAGCCAGCGCTATCCCTTACAATAGGACATGGCAGCACAGCAGGTGCCCGGATGCATCAAGTCTCTTTTACTCCTTCTGCAGGGCTCCAGCATTAAACAGTTATACTAGCCAAGAACCATTCACTCCTGGATCATAGGATGCAGTCTAAATAAGAATGCTGGTGGTAGGTACACTTACAGTTAAAGAGGAATTAACGCTGTCCTGTCCAACAGGCTGCCAAAGGGTTAAGTCTGGAAGAATGTTCTGGTGTAGCAGGGAGGCGCCTCTGTCCGTTGTGGGGGGTATGGATACCCTGTCTATTCAGCAAATCGTCCTGTGGAGTCGGTAACTTTTTCTCTGAAGGTATTAAACCCTCTTTCCTTTTGCTTTCAGCCTCTGGGAGCTCAGGAGATCTTACACTTGCATCCACCTGTGATCCCTCTCTCCTGCAGACTGCCTGAGCACATGGTCTCCCCTGCCAAGCAGCCCCTCCCATCCTCCAAGGATTTCATAAACAAACATAATTGCTTTCATGCTGCAGGCATAATGTTTGCAAACTGTTAACCCCTCGTTGCCTTGAACTGCACACAGGGGTTACGTATATATATATATATATATATATATATATATATATATATATATATACTGTATATATTGTGTATCGGGGAGGGGCATGAACGCTGCCGATCCCCTGTTATTTTAGCGGCTCATGCAAGGCTTTTATTTCAATTTCTGGGACACAGACATCCAAAGAATCAACAAACTTATTAAGAAGTGCAAGTCCTTTAATTTGTCACCCCGTGCGCCAACAGCCCTCTGCACTCTGCAGAAATACTACATGGTAAGTACTAGGCAGGGAGGAGGGGGATGCGGCTGCAGTATCCCTCTGTGTCCATGAGCCTGCAGGTTAATAATGATAGAATTCTCTTTATTAAGCACAACAATCCCCTCCCCCCCACATTTGTGAATTCAGGTCTATCGATGTTGGGGTAGTGGCGATGTTTAGTTGATGACGGGCAGTTGGCCGTCGTCCTCCTCAGGGCAGTGGCGGACGGCTTTAGTGCAGCTGATCCCTGTGCCACTCTTTTCAGCCTTCGCAGTACCCGGGCAGGCGCTCTGAGTGGCGCAGCCTTGATAGGAGATCGGGGCATCTGGCCCTAAAAAAACATCATTAAAATAGAAATCTGATTATTTACTATAGTCAAGACATCCAACAATGACCTACTAAGTAAAAGGGCTGAGCTGCAATACCTGACACAGCCTATAGATAAGAGGGCGCTCTTCCTATATAACCCAAATAAGGGCCTCACGATGCCCTCCATTACACATATACTGTATATAGAACTTGTCATCAGATATTATGGAGTACCATGTGACTTGCCAAGATCTGCCAACATTGTCACCAAACTGGACCCTTTGACAGGTCAAACACAACAAATATGGCTGAAAATATCTGATACAGACCTCAAAATCTCCTGTGTAGGGGGTATAATAAAATAAGATACTGTCCTTCTACAGTCACCACTAGGGGAGCTCAGGATCTGACCACAGACTGATGATATACAGTCACCACTAGAGGGAGCTCAAGAGCTGACCGCACAATGATTACTGTATATATAGTCACCACTAGAGAGAGCTCAGGAACTGACTGCAGACTGATTATATACAGTCAGCACTAGAGGGAGCTCAGGAGCTGACCACAGACTGATTATATACAGTCACCACTAGAGGGAGCTCAAGAGCTGACCGCACAATGATTACTGTATATACAGTCACCACTAGAGGGAGCTCAGGAGCCAACCACAGACTGATTATATACATTCACCACTAGAGGGAGCTCAGGATCTGACCGTACACTGATTATATACAGTCACCACTAGAGGGAGCTCAGGAGCTGACCACAGACTGATTATATACAGTCACCACTAGAGGGAGCTCAGGAGCTGACTGCAGACTGATTATATACAGTCACTACTAGGGAGCTCAGGAGCAGACCGTACACTGATTATATACAGTCACCACTAGAGAGAGCTCAGGAGCCAACCACAGACTGATTATATACAGTCACCACTAGAGGGAGCTCAGGAGCTGACCACAGACTGATTATATACAGTCACCACTAGAGGGAGCTCAGGAGCTGACTGCAGACTGATTATATACAGTCACCACTAGGGAGCTCAGGAGCAGACCGTACACTGATTATATACAGTCACTACTAGGGAGCTCAGGAGCAGACCGTACACTGATTATATACAGTCACCACTAGAGGGAACTCAGGAGCCAAGCACAGACTGATTATCTACAGTCACCACTAGAGGGAGCTCAGGATCTGACCGTACACTGATTATATACAGTCACCACTAGAGGTAGCTCAGGAGCTGACCGCAGACTGATTATATACAGTCACCACTAGAGGGAGCTCAGGAACTGACTGCAGACTGATTATATACAGTCACCACTAGAGAGAGCTCAGGAGCCAACCACAGACTGATTATATACAGTCACCACTAGGGGGAGCTCAGGATTTGACCGTACACTGAATTATATACAGTCACCACTAGAGGGAGCTCAGGAGCTGACCGCAGACTGATTATATACAGTCACCACTAGGGGAGCTCAGGATCTGACCACAGACTGATTATATACAGTCACCACTAGAGGGAGCTCAGGAGCTGACCGTACACTTATTATATACAGTCACCACTAGAGGGAGCTCAGGAGCTGTGACTATTCAGTATAGGGTTATAATTTTGTAGTTAGACAGTGGGGAGGAGTTACACAATTCTCATATTGAACGTAAATCTACTTATAGTCTTGTTTTCTCTGATGTTTGATATTATTACTCCTTTTGATAAGTTTCACTGCAGGGGGATTGACACATCCACCAGTGGAATAATATATAAATATAAAACTTCACTTTTATTTCTAGACCATAAAATTGACACACCAAAGAAAAGTGAAAAAAATCGTGCACAATCCACCATATAAAATCAGACAAATGTCTCTAGGGGGAGAGGAAAGGCTACTGCATATATAAGCCCTGCCGTTATTTTCTCTCTACCTCCCTAGTAATACATACGATGTGCACCAAAACTCACAGGTTTAAAGTCAGAGCAAGACACACATGCGTGAGCTCAGTGGAATGATCCCCCACCCCTCCGAGGATACTGACCTAATGTCACACCAACGAAGAGGGGAGGTACCACTGGCTGTGTCTAAACTCAGGCTACCCGTGTGTGGGTGCTACACCATTAACTTTGCTGCGACCCTACGCGTTTCCTCTCTATAAAGGAGATTCATCAGGGGTCTATATCTTGGCTCTATAGATCAGAGCTCAAGCCAAAAACATTAAGGTCTGCGGTAGATGGTCTGACCGCTAGCAGGACCGCCGCACATTTAATCAGCGGTGAATTGCCCTGCTATACTCGCGATATTTAAAGCATATTTCCACACCCTTCCACCGTCATACAAACCAATCATTCTCATTGGTCGGCGGCATCCAATTGGCACCCCGTGCGAAAACCATCCCTCGGAGCTGTGCGTCATACTCCCACTCTCATTGGTTAGCATAGACACACCTCCGCACCAAGTTCGCGCATGCGCGAGAACTTTAACCATTTTTCTACTCGGAGCGGCGTCTGACAGCCAGTCCATCACCGTCTACGCATACGTAGCTAGCATAGACACACCTCAGCCCCAAGTTCGCGCATGCGCAAGAACTTTAAACATTTTTCTCCTCGGAGTGGCATTTGACAGCCAGTCCATCAACAACTGCGCATGCGAGTAGGACCGTGTCTATTAGATCCCATTATACGCCATCACGCATGCGCATGGACTCATTATACGGGCTGTCACTGCAATATTAGTTACAGTGTCTCCAACTTCTGCTCATATACCATCATATCATGTACTTTCCCACTGGATACTCTGTATCCCACTGTTTTGAAAAACATAATTATATGGTATCGGGGACTTATATTACTGTATATTAACACTGTTACAACTCCCATTGTGAATTATATGCCGCTCTATCTTTTACAGGGTATAACTTCACATTCACATTCACCCTTTTGGATGTGCACTATTGTGTCCCACAAAGGGTGTCGCCGTTAGACACTGGAATTAGGTTTATAGGAAATAAATCCCTTTCAACAGGGATATTGCAGACTGAATCTATTAACTGTGAGATGTCACTGTATAATCCACAGGTAACACATTGTGTACTACAGACGAGTGGACAAGAGGACAAATATTGCTGTTAGATTGTTACCCAGGGGGGGGAGGAGGTCATTCTAGAACATGCCACCACCTATATGGTCCAGATTTTTGTAACCATTGACCTAAAAAGAAAAAAGGGGAGAAATAGCTTAACGCTGTACTATGTGTATATACAATACATGTTGGGTACCCTATCCTTATCATACTTTGTTCGGTATGTTTATTCCAAAAAACATGTATAATCTATCTGTTCATTTAGTCCTTTGGGGGACATACTCTCCATTCTGTATATCCATTGGGTTTCTTTCCTCAACACGAAAGTATCCCAATCTCCCCCTCTTGGATGAGGTTTCACCACCTCCATTACTTGTACACGTAATCCTGAGGCGTTTCCTGAATGAAAATTTGTGAAATGTCTAGCAACAGGGGTGTCTCGACCATTTTCAATGTCGCAGACATGTTCCCTGATTCTCCTCCTCAGCGGTCTGATAGTTTTACCCACGTAATTCAGTGGGCATGGACATCTGATGAGGTAGATCACCCCTGCTGTCTCGCAATTAGCAAAATTTCTGCATTGGTATACCGTACCCGTCGATACACTTTGAAAGCTTAAGCTTTTATCCACAAATGGGCATGCTGAGCATTTCCCACATTTAAATGTGCCCAGTGGTCTCCCGTGTGCCAGCCATGTGGTGTTTGCTGTCACAGCCGGTAAACAGCTATGAACCAATCGATCCTTTAAATTCCTACCTTTCCTAAAGGTGATGCTCGGTCCTGAGCCTATCTCCTCCTTTAAATCAGCATCTGCCTTAAGGATATCCCAGAATTTATTCAGAACATCCCTCACCTCCCGATGCCGAGCGTCATAGGTCCCCACAATCCTTGTGGGACCCTTTCCCTCAGATCTCTGTCTTGGAACCAGTAGATGGTTTCTATTCATGGAACTGGCCCTGTCAAAAGCTTTGTTCACTACTCCTTTTGGATAACCCTTCTCCAAAAACATGGTCGAAAGGTTCTTAGATTCCTCTAAAAAATTCCCATGTGATGAACAGTTCCTTTTGGCCCTAATGAACTGGCCAACAGGTATCCCCCGTTTAAGGGTTTGTGGATGACAACTTGACCAGTTCAAAAAGCCATTGGTGGATGTAGCTTTCCTAAAGATATCTGTGGACACTCTACCATCTCTCTGTTTCCTTAGCCTCAAATCCAGGAAAGTGATAGTTTCCTCCTGGAATTCTGCCGTAAACCGTAGACCCAAATTGTTCTTGTTAAGGGTCTCCACAAATGAGTGAAACTGTAATTTCGAGCCTCTCCATAATAGGAGAATATCGTCTATATACCTGATCCATAGGTCAATATGACCTGACCAGATACCATTATCTTCCGAGTGGACAATTGTTTCCTCCCACCAGCCGAGGAGCAAATTGGCGTAAGTGGGAGCCACAGGGCTCCCCATCGCCGTGCCCCTCAGCTGGTGGAAGACCTGCCCCTCAAAACTAAACACATTCCTTTCAAGCACGAATGCTAACAGTTTCAAGATCAACTCATTATGTTCCCAGAGTCCAGTTTTTCTTGTTCGCAAGTAATGTTTGATGGCTATATACCCTATATTGTGAGGGATGGAAGAGTATAATGCTTCCACATCTAAACTCGCGAATGCCACATCCTTATCCATCACTATGCCCTCCATTCTGTTCAAGACATCCATACTGTCCCTCGTATATGAGGGCAGACTCAAAACAAATGGTCTCAACAATGTGTCAAGATACCTACTCACATTCTGGGTCAAACTCCCGATTTGTGACACAATCGGTCTGCCCTTCAAAGGGACGAGCCCTTTGTGAATCTTGGGCAAAGCATAAAAGGAGGCCATTACAGGATGGCGTGGTAACATGAACTCTTTCTCGTTTTTATCTACCAGTCCCTTCTCTACTGCCTCTTGTAAGATGTTCTTCAATTCAGCTGTATGCCCCTTGACCACATCCCTGCTTATGATCTCATAACACTTTTTGTCTTTAAGCAGGGTCCAGCACATGGCTATGTAGTTCTCCCTATCCATAGCCACAATATTCCCCCCCTTGTCTGCTGGCTTAAAAACCAGTTGATGTTCTTTTTCAAGACAAAGGAGGGCTTGCAACTCATCACTTTCCAGGTTAGAGGAGTAACCATTGTTTCTCTTTTTCTCCAATTTTCTAAACTCAGAGGTCACCAAATCCACAAACAGATCTATATGTGTGTAATCACCTGGGGGGGGTAAAGATTTATTCAGGGGTTTGAGTGTAGTAAATGGGCCCACATTTGTGTCTCTTTCAGACTCAGCCAGGAGCTCTTCTAGAACTTGAAGCCCCTCATAATCCCCACTCTCCAACCCCAAATCTTCACACTTCTCACGTATCTTCCTAGCATGGAATTTCCTCCACTTAAGCTTACGTGCGAACAAGTTAATATCCTTTGTCCAATTAAACCCATCAAAACGGACTGTGGGCACAAAGGATAACCCCTTTTTAAGGAGTTCTTGTTCTGCCCTAGTAAATGTGTGGGATGAGAGATTGCAAATTTGCTTGTCATGTATCATTTGTGTGTGCCCTTCTGCCTCACAATCACTTCTATCATTACACCCCTCCTCTTCCCCATCCTTAGTTGTGGATTGGCACATGTTCAATTCTCTTTCCTTCCCCTCAACAAGTATTTGGAGATAGGAGGGTTTTGCTCTAAAAAACCCCCCTTGGTATACCCTCTACCACGTCCACGTCTTGTACGTGACTGACTCCTTGGATTTTGTCTAGGATTAGATTTTGCTTCTCTGCTTAGGTCACGCCCTCTATTGTTTGTGGTCTCAGAATCCGTAGTCTCTCAGACCATCTACCGCAGACCTTAATGTTTTTGGCTTGAGCTCTGATCTATAGAGCCAAGATATAGACCCCTGATGAATCTCCTTTATAGAGAGGAAACGCGTAGGGTCGCAGCAAAGTTAATGGTGTAGCACCCACACACGGGTAGCCTGAGTTTAGACACAGCCAGTGGTACCTCCCCTCTTCGTTGGTGTGACATTAGGTCAGTATCCTCGGAGGGGTGGGGGATCATTCCACTGAGCTCACGCATGTGTGTCTTGCTCTGACTTTAAACCTGTGAGTTTTGGTGCACATCGTATGTATTACTAGGGAGGTAGAGAGAAAATAACGGCAGGGCTTATATATGCAGTAGCCTTTCCTCTCCCCCTAGAGACATTTGTCTGATTTTATATGGTGGATTGTGCACGATTTTTTTCACTTTTCTTTGGTGTGTCAATTTTATGGTCTAGAAATAAAAGTGAAGTTTTATATTTATATATTATTCCACTGGTGGATGTGTCAATCCCCCTGCAGTGATACTTATAGTCTTGGCCTCAGTCAGACAGATTGTCTTTACCTCCCAAGCTCAAGTATCCGGAGAAGTTGATGCACCAATCCTCTAGACCTGTGCAGAGTGTCTGATTTTTCGGGGTACAGCCGCCCAGTGCTGGGTTCACACAGAAGGGACATTTCAGCCCATTCTTTGTCATATTCCTCGGAGGAACTGGAAGATAAGATATGATTGGTGGAAAGTTATAGAGGATATCAAGTATATACATGGAGGTGTCAGTACAGAGGGTATACATGTGCCAGGGTCAGTGCAATAAAACATCTCATCAATTCACAACATAACCACTAGGTGGCCCCGCAGTGACACATATATATCATTCATCTATCTATCTATCTATCTATCTATCTATCTATCTATCTATCTATCTATCTACAGTCCTATGAAAAAGTTTGGGCACCCCTATTAATCTTAATCATTTTTAGTTCTAAATATTTTGGTGTTTGCAGCAGCCATTTCAGTTTGATATATCTAATAACTGATGGACACAGTAATATTTCAGGATTGAAATGAGGTTTATTGTACTAACAGAAAATGTGCAATATGCATTAAACCAAAATTTGACCGGTGCAAAAGTATGGGCACCTCAACAGAAAAGTGACATTAATATTTAGTAGATCCTCCTTTTGCAAAGATAACAGCCTCTAGTCGCTTCCTGTAGCTTTTAATCAGTTCCTGGATCCTGGATAAAGGTATTTTGGACAAACAATTCAAGTTCAGTTAAGTTAGATGGTCGCTGAGCATGGACAGCCCGCTTCAAATCATCCCACAGATGTTCAATGATATTCAGGTCTGGGGACTGGGATGGCCATTCCAGAACATTGTAATTGTTCCTCTGCATGAATGCCTGAGGATTTGGAGCGGTGTTTTGGATCATTGTCTTGCTGAAATATCCATCCCCGGCGTAACTTCAACTTCGTCACTGATTCTTGAACATTATTCTCAAGAATCTGCTGATACTGAGTGGAATCCATGCGACCCTCAACTTTAACAAGATTCCCGGTGCCGGCATTGGCCACACAGCCCCAAAGCATGATGGAACCTCCACCAAATTTTACAGTGGGTAGCATGTGTTTTTCTTGGAATGCTGTTTCTTTTTGGACGCCATGCATAACGCCTTTTTTTATAACCAAACAACTCAATTTTTGTTTCCAAAATGAAGCTGGCTTGTCCAAATGTGCTTTTTCATACCTCAGGCAACTCTATTTGTGGCGTACGTGCAGAAACGGCTTCTTTCTCATCACTCTCCCATACAGCTTCTCCTTGTGCAAAGTGCGCTGTATAGTTGACCGATGCACAGTGACACCATCTGCAGCAAGATGATGCTGCAGCTCTTTGGAGGTGTCTGTGGATTGTCCTTGACTGTTCTCACCATTCTTCTTCTCTGCCTTTCTGATATTTTTCTTGGCCTGCCACTTCTGGGCTTAACAAGAACTGTCCCTGTGGTCCTCCATGTCCTTACTATGTTCCTCACAGTGGAAACTGACAGGTTAAATCTCTGAGACAACGTTTTGTATCCTTCCCCTGAACAACTATGTTGAACAATCTTTGTTTTCAGATCATTTGAGAGTTGTTTTGAGTAGCCCATGATGCCACTCTTCAGAGGAGATTCAAATAGGAGAACAACTTGCAATTGGCCACCTTAAATACCTTTTCTTATGATTGGATACATCTGGCTATGAAGTTCAAAGCTCACTGAGGTTACAAAACCAATTTTGTGCTTCAGTAAGTCAGTAAAAAGTAGTTAGGGGAATTCAAATCAATAAAATGATAAGGGTGCCCATACTTTTGCACCGGTCAAATTTTGGTTTAATGCATATTGCACATTTTCTGTTAGTACAATAAACCTCATTTCAATCCTGAAATATTACTGTGTCCATCAGTTATTAGATATATCAAACTGAAATGGCTGCTGCAAACACCAAAATATTTAGAACAAAAAATGATTAAGATTAATAGGGGTGCCCAAACTTTTTCATAGGACTGTATCTATCTATCTATCTATCTATCTATCTATCTATCTATCTATCTATCTATCTATCTATCTATCTATCTATCCATCCACCCGTGTTCACCTCTTTGCACATTTCAGTAGAGGGCGCCTCTCATTAGCTAGATTATTACATCGCCTTTAGACGACCGTTCCATATCTTTCATTCATTGATCCTCACAGTCATTGTTTTTAATTAATCTGGTTTGAGCGAGTCTTGAAATAAAATATTTTACATCAAATTTTGGCAAACTTTTTTTTCCAAAAACGAATCCACCCAATAGGTAGTGCGGACTTGTCACAGGAGTTCTTTGGCTAATTTTGCCCCCGTGATAAATCCTTTAAATTCTTAGACTACCTCAGCTTTTAGTAAATGTGGGCCCTTGTCCATCATGTAATTGTAAAGGGTTCATGGATCTGATGTGTAGCCTTCTAACACCAGGGCGGGCAGTCAGAGGTGACCACACTGGACCACTCATACCACTTTGTGGTCACTTTCTACAGAACTGAAATCTGATTGGCTGCTGAGGGTCATGTGAGGCTGGAGGACATTGGTGGATAGTCCGTCAGGCTGGAGGACATTGGTGGATAGTCCGTCAGGCTGGAGGACATTGGCGGGCAGTCCGTCAGGCTGGAGGACATTGGCGGGCAGTCCGTCAGGCTGGAGGACATTGGCGGGCAGTCCCTCAGGCTGGAGGACATTGGCGGGCAGTCCCTCAGGCTGGAGGACATTGGCGGGCAGTCCCTCAGGCTGGAGGACATTGGCGGGCAGTCCCTCAGGCTGGAGGACATTGGCGGACAGTCCCTCAGGCTGGAGGACATTGGCGGACAGTCCCTCAGGCTGGAGGACATTGGCGGACAGTCCCTCAGGCTGGAGGACATTGGCGGACAGTCCCTCAGGCTGGAGGACATTGGCGGACAGTCCCTCAGGCTGGAGGACATTGGCGGACAGTCCCTCAGGCTGGAGGACATTGGCGGACAGTCCCTCAGGCTGGAGGACATTGGCGGACAGTCCCTCAGGCTGGAGGACATTGGCGGACAGTCCCTCAGGCTGGAGGACATTGGCGGACAGTCCCTCAGGCTGGAGGACATTGGCGGACAGTCCCTCAGGCTGGAGGACATTGGCGGACAGTCCATCAGGCTGGAGGACATTGGCGGACAGTCCATCAGGCTGGAGGACATTGGCGGACAGTCCATCAGGCTGGAGGACATTGGCGGGCAGTCCCTCAGGCTGGAGGACATTGGCGGACAGTCGCTCATGCTGGAGGACATTGGCGGACAGTCGCTCAGGCTGGAGGACATTGGCGGACAGTCGCTCATGCTGGAGGACATAGGCGGACAGTCCATTAGGCTGGAGGACATTGGCGGACAGTCCCTCATGCTGGAGGACATTGGCGGATAGTCCCTCATGCTGGAGGACATAGGCGGACAGTCCATCATACTCACTCTGTGGAATGTCCTCGTTGCAGTTCTCAGACATGCAGAATTCTGATTTTGCTGAGATATGGGTGTCATTAATGGTGATTGAATAGCAGGTGGTGCTAATCCCAGGAAAGCCACACGACTTCTGAGGAATCGTTATGTTGATCTCATCTGAGGATACAGCACATAGTAAGAGCGATGTAAGTGTCAGATATCAGTAGTGACATCACACATCATTCCCACACCAAACAAAACGCAAGCAATCAACTGGTACCGCTGAGGATGTGCACCCCTACACTGGCCTCTATAGGAGAACTGTGGTACTGCATGGCGTCCTTTGGGGGACTCAGTAACATGGTCACCTATGTGTTAGAGTTATCAGTGGATCTTTCTTCTAGCCAATCCAAGCTAATGAATCCCCATTTATGGCAAGTGTAGTGCAGATATCGCTGCCATCAATAAGTCAGTGGTTCCCACTATGCTGACACAGCGCCACCCACTGGCTACCCATTAAGAACTGAAAAAAAATTCTACAGGGATTTTACTATATGTCCCAACAAAGGAAAAGTTGTCACAGCCACACCCCCTTTCCAACTTCACCACCAACATCCTTATAAACCGTGACTCTATAACAATATCCGCACTTACTGGATTGTATTGCAATTACGCCACTGAAGCATAAATTCACCATGGGGCCACATCTGTCACTGGAGCCCGTACAGTTAGACGAATTCGTAGCTGAGCACTTCTGACATGTGAAAGAGGACACTGAAAGACACGATCCACTAAGGGTTAACCATTATTAGCATTGCTCAAAACGCTCAGGAGAAAAGCAAACGGAGATCTCGGAAATAATGAAAAATTGACACAGACAATGTAACGGAAAGATGGAGAATGTTTCATTTAGGACGAATAAAGCAAATTTTTGCAAAAGTGGAAAATTCCTTTAAGTCTCATATGGTTATACTGGAAGGGCAGTTCTGCAATGTGGCGACTCCTTGTCCGGAACTTGCAATGACGAGGAGAGTGCAGAGAAGCATTTACGAGAAGAGATGACGGCTGGAGGTAACAGGAACATTGTTTGCATTAGTAATTTCCTACAACTGTCCATTAGGGTTGAGCGATCGGGATCAGATCGGCGATCGAGCAAATCTCACGATCAGGATCGTCTGGAAGGATCGGAATCGGAATCTCAAGATCGGCTCAACCCTATCCGGCATTTATCTAGAAGTATCCATCATCTATCCTGTAACACTCCCCTGGTATGAAGGACCTGCAGTGTCTTGTAGGTTCTTACCTTTGCTGATCACACCACAGCAGGCCAGGACGATAAGAAGCGTCTTCATGGCGGCTGCAGCCCGACAACCCTGAATTTCCTCCTGTGGTTTCTCCTGGTTGTCGATCTACTTATAGACTCCTGCTAGGAAGTAGGTCAGTAAATCACATAGATTACACAACCAGCAATTATCAGGGTGTCGTATAGGATGGGCAGGACACACATTCTCCTCTGATGACATCACCAGTCTATGGAGAGGATGAAGCTTCATGTAGAGTATATTGGGTATGTTATAGGTGAACGGGGGTCTCCAAATATAGATGGGAGTAAAGGGGGCCATACAAATGGGGATTTTAGCCAATCGGCCATTAAAACCAATATGACCAGGATGTAGGAGATTGTCAAGTTAAAGAGGACCACAAGTAGCCCCGCCATGCCCACCTACAACAGCTAGGGGGCCCCATGTGCCTTTGGGGCAGATAACTTCCGCTTCCATTACCATGTTTTGCATACCTCCCAAATTTTGAAGAGTAGAAAGAGGGACAAAATGTGCAAATTTGGCGCCTTCCAATTTTATGTTGACTCCGCCCATTCTCATTCATTTTTCATGTGCCCCCACACAGTATAATCCTCCTACAGTCACCCGTAAATTATATGTCCCCCTCCATCTCTCCCCCAGTTTCATATAAACTCTTCATCTGCCCCTAGTTTCATGTCTCCCCCCTCTCCATCTCTGTCCCCAGTTTCATATCCCTCGAGTTTCATGTCCCCCGTCTCTGTCCAGTTTCATGCCGTTCTTCCCCCCTTCATCTGCCCCAGTGTCATGCCGTTCTCACCCCCTTCATCTGCCCCAGTGTTATGCCGTTCTCCCCCCCCTTCATCTGCCCCAGATGTCATGCCGTTCTCTCCCCTTTCATCTGTCCCAGTGTCATGCCATTATCCCCCCTTCATCTGCCCCAGTGTTATGCCGTTCTCCCCCCCTTCATCTGCCCCAGATGTCATGCCGTTCTCTCCCCTTTCATCTGTCCCAGTGTCATGCCATTATCCCCCCTTCATCTGTCCCGGTGTCATGCCATTCTCCCCCCTTCATCTGTCCCAGTGTCATGCCATTCTCCCCCCTTCATCTGCCCTAGTGTCATGCCATTCTTCCCCCTTCATCTGTCCCAGTGTCATGCCGTTCTCCCCCCTTCATCTGTCCCAGTGTCATTCCATTCTCCCCCTTCATCTGCCCCAGTGTCATGCCGTTCTCCCCCCCTCCATCTGCCCCAGTGTCATGCCGTTCTCCCCCCTTCATCTGTCCCAGTGTCATGCCGTTCTCCCCCCCTTCATCTGTCCCAGTGTCATGCCGTTCTCCCCCCCTTCATCTACCCCAGTGTCATTCCATTCTCCCCCTTCATCTGCCCCAGTGTCATGCCGTTCTCCCCCCTCCATCTGCCCCAGTGTCATGCCGTTCTCCCCCCCTCCATCTGCCCCAGTGTCATGCCATTTTTCCCCCATTTCATCTGCCCCAGTGTCATGCTGTTCTCCCCCCCTCCATCTGCACCAGTGACATGCCGTTCTTCCCCCTTCATCTGCCCCAGTGTCATGCTGTCCCCCCCCTTCATCTGCCCCAGCGTCATGCTGTCCCCCCCCTTCATCTGCCCCAGCGTCATGCCGTTTTCCCCCCCTTCATCTGCCCCAGTGACATGCCGTTCTTCCCCCTTCATCTGCCCCAGTGTCATGCCGTTATCCCGCCCTTCACCTGCCCCCAGTTTCATGGGCCCCCTACATTACATTCCCCTCAATGTTTAACATCCCCCGCTCTCTCACTCATACATATAGTTGTAGGCGTGGTGTGACGTCATCACATCGCGGCTACAAATGCCGGAGCGCAATGTTAAAGCAGGAGCTGAGCTGTGACAGCTCCTGCTTTAAACGCCTATGTTCTCAGCTCATCGACGTCCATAGGACGGTAATGAGTTGTAAAGGGGACATACCTCCCGCCGACCGGGACAGCAGGACAGGACACCGAAATCGTGAGTGTCCCGCGGAAATCGGGACGGTTGGGAGGTATGTGTTTTGGTCTGGTCTTAGATATATCCAGGATTTTCCAGAGGGGGGTCCATGGGTTTACCCCATCCCACTTGGTAAAGCCGATTCCCAACCTTCCCTTTGCATTCCAGAAAGGGCCGGCCAAGGTCAGGGAAGGGTCTTGGCTGTGAAATTGGCCCCTTCTTGGTCACTCATTCCTATTCTCATTCTTAGGTTCTGCTTCCTGATCCTTACATAAATCAAACAATGTGAACATGGCCCTGGTCCAGAACTAAATATAGCTGGAAGTAAAATCCAGAGCAGAGACTCATTATATAATGGATTATAATTACAGGACGAAAATCTCATCTCATCATCCACGAGACATTATAGAGGCGTCGCAAACACACCAGGTTTAGATTCTGCAATATTTACGCTGTGTGTGACCTCAGCCTTAACAATTAGGGTTGAGCGATCGGGATCGGAAAATATCGGATCCTGATCGAGCAAATTTCACGATCGGCGATCGACCGGAGAATGATCGGAAATCGTATTTTGAAATCTCAAGATCGGCTCAACCCTAGAAGTGACTTTTCCCCATAGAGAAGCATTGATTAGGGTTGAGCGATCGGGAAAGATCGGATCCCGTCCGGTGATCTAGCAAATTTCACGATCCTGATTGGCTGGAAAATGATCGGAAATCGGATTTTAAAATTGATCCTAAAATCTCAAGATCGGCTCAACCCAGGCTGGGAGGTCACGGACACCATTAGTGCAGTCGCACAACACAATCACAAGGGTTACAAATAATGTATAAAAATATTTATTCAATTAAATGACTTTAGTGTCACAAAAAAATTTCAAAAACATCCAGTGAAACTCATCATCTTATCTCCCTTACCACCATCTTACTATAAAGAGAAGATGAACCACTGGCCCCAGCAGAGCAGGGAGGAGATGGAGGGGCGGGGCCATCAGACCGTTGCTCTGATTTCGGACACATCTTGCCACCATCTTTGTGATCTTTCCTTCGATGAGTTTCTGACTGTTAGCTGTACGGCAGAACGACTCGCTGGCGCAGCCCATAATGATGGTTCGCTCTGGAGGGAAATATAACGTACGGGCGCTAAAGACACAAGAATGATTTTTACCAAAACTTATTTTCTATTATTTTCTAAGGTATTTCATATCCTATCCAAAACTGTTCTCAAGATTCTGCTGGTTGCTCTTGGAAACAGACAGCGGTTTAGCCCCACCCTGTTGTCAGACATAGGCAGCTCATCATTACAGGTGGCCATGCACCATGACCGACTGACAACTCTGCCACGAACTGATCGGTGAGTCTTTGGGTTGCCCATCAGCCGTTTGCCCCGACTTATTTGGGTCATTTTAGTTCTAGAAAATTGATGGTGAGATAGTTTGTATGAAAAAACCCACCAAGGGTAAGATGGCTGTCCAATATGTAACGTGTATGGTCACCGGCACTCCCACAATGCACCAGGAGACACTGAAGGACCTCCCAGCTTGCACTGATCCAGCATTACCACTAAGGGGTGCTCACTGAATTTAGATCATTCCGCCCTACAACAGTCAGAGTAGAATTTTTCGGTGTCATTGAGGCCCGTTCTGAGTTGAGCTCTGATTTTGGTGATCTGTGCGGTGTTACTATTTGGGGGCGGTGTAGTACCGTCTGAAGGACCATTGTGGTGCTCCAGTATTCGCTACATTGTATCTGCTCTGCTTTTTACCTGTTGCTCGATGGAGTCCGATCAACATTTTCTTTGAGGTGTCCAATATGTAACCCCATCCTTTGTCCCCCACCCCCGGATATGACATACACATGACACAGGGTCAGTCCTGGCCCGTGCACCTACCCGTGTCACTCTTCACCTCGTACACTGCGCAGAACTTCTCATCCCCGGTGCAGTTCTTTGAGACCTTCAAGGAAGAACATTGGGCTCTACTATGGGCCAGGCAGGCAGGACACCGGATAGCGTTCTCTTCTCCTTTCTCTTTGGACACTAAAGGAGAGGCCATATTATTAAATGCAGGATCGGGGCTCTTCTTGTTCCGCCATTGAGCTTGCCTACCTAAGGACCAGACCAATCTGGTAAAGGGCAGAAGAAGTAAATGCAGTCATGACTGGGGTCAATGCCACGGAAGAGACCCTTTTACCCGCTGTATTTGCCCCACTTTTTGACTAAACTGAGCACAGCAGCTGAAGGTCCTGTATAGTTACATAGTAGATGAGGTTGGATGAAGACACAGGACCAGCAAGTCCAACCTACAACCCTACAACCCCTATATTTCAAATTCTCACAACCTATTACAGTCGTGCTTTCAAGAAAGTCATCCCGACTAGAGATGAGCGAACTGTAAAATATTCAATATTCGTTCCGAATAGCCTCTCAATATTCGACTATTCGAACGAATATCGAACCCCATTATAGTCTATGGGGAAATAAATGCTCGTTTCTGGGGATCCCACCATTCGACTCAGGAGAGTCACCAAGTCCACTATGACACCCCAGGAAATGATGCCAACACCTCTGTAATGTAACTGGGACAGCAGGGGAAGCATGTCTGGGGGCATCTAACACGCCTAAGTCACTGTATTATGCCGGGATCCCTGTCAGCTTGTGATATGCGTGAGCTGACTTTTCCCATAGGAATGCATAACTGTACAGCATTCGGCCAATCAACGCTGGTCAATGCATTCCTATGGGAAAAAGTCAGCTCCGTCATATCGCAAGCTGACAGGGATCCCGACCAGATAGAGCCCCAAAGAGCTGGGTGAGTGACATCCCCCCCTAAATAAAGGTAATCCCTAGCTAACCCTTCCTGTACATCTGTCCCTGTCTCACAGTCACATAGTTCAGTCTGAAATTAACCGAATGTTAAATCCACCATTCCTATAGATTGGAGGTCACCTGATTTCGGCAGCCAATTACTTTTTCCGATTTTTTTTCGATGCCTCCATTGTCGTAGTTCCTTTCCCACCTCCCCTGCACAGTTATTGGTGCAAAAAAACGCGCCAGGGAAGGTGGGAGGGGATACAAATTTTTAGTGCGTTTGCCTCGTGGTATTCGATTGAACAGTGTTGGCTCATCTCTAATCCCGACCCCTTGAGCTTCTATCGGTCATCACCCCATCATAGTTCCATAGTCTCACCGCTCTTACTGTAAAGAATCCTCCTCTACTATGGTGGTAAAACCTGTATGTCCTCCAGACATAGAGCAACCCATCTCTCACAAGGCTCCAGATGTCAGTACTCACAAGTCGGCGGCCGGGGAGTACAGGAGTCAGTATCGCAGCACGTGGTGTGGGTTATGGCGGAGATGAAGCTGGTCATGCTCCCGGTGACATTACACTGAGCGGCATCTCCACAGGCTCTATCAAACGTGAAGGTTTTCTGTCCATCTAACAAAGATAAAATGCACTCTTTATAATACAATCTGCCATACTTTGTGTCCTGGTGGTACGAGGAAGAGCCTTCTCCTCCCCCAGCGGGAAGTCTCAGCATTACCTCAGACACATATCGGAAGTATTTATAGCCCATGAGACAAGGGACGGTCATTTGATAACAATTTGTCACGTATCCGCATGACAGACAATTGTGCCCGTTCTTGTAGAGTCCCACCTCTGACACCACCAACCAACCATGACAATGGGAGTCCTCTGCCCCCCGTTTTAATGGAGCAATGACCATGCACGTGCACTGCTAATCCATTGAAAGTCTATGGTACTGAAGAAGCAACCGAGAACCTAGCTCATCTGTTATGGACAACGCACGTGTGTGGCCATTTATCTATTTAAGGGGGGGGGGGGGGTGACATGGGGCACCTGTTCTTGTGTTTGGTGGAGATTCCAGGATGGACATCTGACCGGAGAGTCTTTAGGGGACTTTTCTTCTATATCATAGTGTGCACACGATGGGCACACTTATTACATGGAGCAGTTTTACGTCACCTGGCACAGGGGCGCGGGTGTCAGGGGGCCAGATCCTCCCCACATCATTGCAGTGAATGGTCCCAGTACAGTCACATAGAGACACTTACTGGCCGCTGTGGTCTCAGTGACTGTAGAGACGCACAAGTCATCTCCGCTACAGTTTCTTAATTCTCCATGGCAGGAAGAAGCCGTTGGGTTTGTACATTGTACGCAAGCCAGGCCGAGCCCTATAGAAGAATATATACAAATACACACACTATATGTAAAGTATAAGAAAGTATATACACAATACACAAAGGTATATACACATTACCTATAGAGATGAAGTACATAGATGACATAATACAGTATAGCCATTACATGACACAGTCTCACTGACACTTTGGCATCTTGATTTTTTGCCCCAGACTCCCCTTCATTGTGCATCAGCCCCCTGGTTTAGGATAACTACTATAGAGCGCCCCCTAAGGACATTTCTTGTAAAATTCTCTTTAGGTCAGAAAGTATCAATTTGAACTTTGCTACATTTCTAAATACAGAACATATCAGCCATCTCACCTGTACACACGGTACACACGGGCCATCTCACCTGTACACACGGGCCATCTCACCTGTACACACGGTACACACGGGCCATCTCACCTGTACACACGGTACACACGGGCCATCTCACCTGTACACACGGGCCATCTCACCTGTACACACGGTACACACGGGCCATCTCACCTGTACACACGGGCCATCTCACCTGTACACACGGTACACACGGGCCATCTCACCTGTACACACGGTACACACGGGCCATCTCACCTGTACACACGGTACACACGGGCCATCTCACCTGTACACACGGTACACACGGGCCATCTCACCTGTACACACGGTACACACGGGCCATCTCACCTGTACACACGGTACACACGGGCCATCTCACCTGTACACACGGTACACACGGGCCATCTCACCTGTACACACGGTACACACGGGCCATCTCACCTGTACACACGGTACACACGGGCCATCTCACCTGTACACACGGTACACACGGGCCATCTCACCTGTACACACGGTACACACGGGCCATCTCACCTGTACACACGGTACACACGGGCCATCTCACCTGTACACACGGTACACACGGGCCATCTCACCTGTACACACGGTACACACGGGCCATCTCACCTGTACACACGGTACACACGGGCCATCTCACCTGTACACACGGTACACACGGGCCATCTCACCTGTACACACGGTACACACGGGCCATCTCACCTGTACACACGGTACACACGGGCCATCTCACCTGTACACACGGTACACACGGGCCATCTCACCTGTACACACGGTACACACGGGCCATCTCACCTGTACACACGGTACACACGGGCCATCTCACCGGTACACACGGGCCATCTCACCTGTACACACGGGCCATCTCACCTGTACACACGGGCCATCTCACCTGTACACACGGGCCATCTCACCTGTACACACGGTACACACGGGCCATCTCACCTGTACACACGGTACACACGGGCCATCTCACCTGTACACACGGTACACACGGGCCATCTCACCTGTACACACGGGCCATCTCACCTGTACACACGGTACACACGGGCCATCTCACCTGTACACACGGTACACACGGGCCATCTCACCTGTACACACGGGCCATCTCACCTGTACACACGGTACACACGGGCCATCTCACCTGTACACACGGTACACACGGGCCATCTCACCTGTACACACGGTACACACGGGCCATCTCACCTGTACACACGGTACACACGGGCCATCTCACCTGTACACACGGTACACACGGGCCATCTCACCTGTACACACGGTACACACGGGCCATCTCACCTGTACACACGGTACACACGGGCCATCTCACCTGTACACACGGTACACACGGGCCATCTCACCTGTACACACGGTACACACGGGCCATCTCACCTGTACACACGGTACACACGGGCCATCTCACCTGTACACACGGTACACACGGGCCATCTCACCTGTACACACGGTACACACGGGCCATCTCACCTGTACATACGGTACACACGGGCCATCTCACCTGTACATACGGTACACACGGGCCATCTCACCTGTATATACGGTACACACGGGCCATCTCACCTGTATATACAGTACACATCGGCCATCTCACCTGTATATACAGTACACACCGGCCATCTCACCTGTATATACAGTACACACGGGCCATCTCACCTGTATATACAGTACACACGGGCCATCTCACCTGTATATACAGTACACATGGGCCATCTCACCTGTATATACAGTACACATGGGCCATCTCACCTGTACATACAGTACACACGGGCCATCTCACCTGTACACACGGGCCATCTCACCTGTACACACAGTACACACGGGCCATCTCACCTGTACACACAGTACACACGGGCCATCTCACCTGTACATACAGTACACACGGGCCATCTCACCTGTACATACAGTACACACGGGCCATCTCACCTGTACACACAGTACACACGGGCCATCTCACCTGTACATACAGTACACATGGGCCATCTCACCTGTATATACAGTACACATCGGCCATCTCACCTGTATATACAGTACACATGGGTCATCTCACCTGTAGACCACAAGCTGATCACAAATACAGTGCAGACCAGGAGGTTGTTCATTGTGGGGTGTTCGGGGTGTAGAGGACGGTTCACAGCTCCCTGCGTGCTGATAAGCAGATATTACATAGTCACATTTTACACTAATCCCCACCCCAACTGTCCGGACACCTGTGCTTGCTCCTAATAAGTTTGTGCCCCCCTGTTGCCTCCATATTATACAGGATATCCACAGCCATGACAGCCCTCACCAGATCACTCCCATCATCCTCCCTATATTGCAGATGGGTGTGACCTGCAACCAATTCACCAAACACCTTCAGCTGTACCGAGAGGGAATTAGGAAGTGTTCACACTGCGCAGTCACGACTGTTTCGGGAAATATACTGCGTGCAGTTTTACAGCTTTAACCTGTACAATCAACAAGTGCACAAAAAAACAGATCATGTGAGCCTTAGCGTCGAGGCTTATATTGGGGCTCAAGTTTCTTGTGCCGTCCCGCCAGGTGACTGATGATCACTGCGTCATCCTGCTGTTCCTTCATGTTAGTGAATGGAGTCATATCGAGACCCCCGAGAGGGGCGAGGTCACAAAAAGATCAAGAACTCTTCAATCTCTTTGCATTGGTGATGTCGGGGTTGCAGATGGCTCCTTTGACTACCATTAGTAAAGTGGGCAACTCTGCAACCACAGCCAAGGTGGCGGCGTAGACTAATGGATCCCAATTAAAGGGTCTCCAGAGAGAGTCTATGCCAGACTACAGCCCCAGAGCCCCCTGTGATACGTGAGTGGAGGAGAATTGACCCTGGAGTTGGGGGCTGGGTCCATTCACAAAACCAGGAGTCAGAGCCAGACCAGAACCCCCGGGGTATTGTGCCTAAAAGCCCCAGAGGAGATCAGTGCACATGGATTCCCTGGAGGACCCCTTTAATATGTTACTGAACCCTTCACATTATTCATGGAGTAAAGCTGCAATTTTATTGCAACCAATGGACACTGCAGAGTCATAGGCTGGAGTTTACCTGACCACAAGACCCCAACCCCTGTACAAGTGATCCAAACCTACCGTCACCGGACCCTGATGAGGACGTCTCCACACCTACCGTCATCGGACCCTGATGAGGACATCTCCACACCTACCGTCACCGGACCCTGATGAGGACATCTCCAAACCTACCGTCACCGGACCCTGATGAGGGCGTCTCCAAACCTACCGTCACCGGACCCTGATGAGGACGTCTCCAAACCTACCGTCACCGGACCCTGATGAGGACATCTCCAAACCTACCGTCACCGGACCCTGATGAGGGCGTCTCCAAACCTACCGTCACCGGACCCTGATGAGGGCGTCTCCAAACCTACCGTCACCGGACCCTGATGAGGACGTCTCCAAACCTACCGTCACCGGACCCTGATGAGGACGTCTCCAAACCTACCGTCACCGGACCCTGATGAGGGCGTCTCCAAACCTACCGTCACCGGACCCTGATGAGGACGTCTCCAAACCTACCGTCACCGGACCCTGATGAGGACGTCTCCAAACCTACCGTCACCGGACCCTGATGAGGGCGTCTCCAAACCTACCGTCACCGGACCCTGATGAGGACGTCTCCAAACCTACCGTCACCGGACCCTGATGAGGGCGTCTCCAAACCTACCGTCACCGGACCCTGATGAGGGCGTCTCCAAACCTACCGTCACCGGACCCTGATGAGGACGTCTCCAAACCTACTGTCACCGGACCCTGATGAGGACGTCTCCAAACCTACCGTCACCGGACCCTGATGAGGACGTCTCCAAACCTACCGTCACCGGACCCTGATGAGGGCGTCTCCAAACCTACCGTCACCGGACCCTGATGAGGACGTCTCCAAACCTACCGTCACCGGACCCTGAAGAGGACGTCTCCAAACCTACCGTCACCGGACCCTGATGAGGACGTCTCCAAACCTACCGTCACCGGACCCTGATGAGGACGTCTCCAAACCTACCGTCACCGGACCCTGATGAGGACGTCTCCAAACCTACCGTCACCGGACCCTGATGAGGACGTCTGCAAACCTACCGTCACCGGACCCTGATGAGGACGTCTCCAAACCTACCGTCACCGGACCCTGATGAAGACGTCTGCAAACCTACCGTCACCGGACCCTGATGAGGGCGTCTGCAAACCTACCGTCACCGGACCCTGATGAGGACGTCTCCAAACCTACCGTCACCGGACCCTGATGAGGACGTCTCCAAACCTACCGTCACCGGACCCTGATGAGGACGTCTCCAAACCTACCGTCACCGGACCCTGATGAGGACGTCTGCAAACCTACCGTCACCGGACCCTGATGAGGACGTCTCCACACCTACCGTCACTGGACCCTGATGAGGGCGTCTGCAAACCTACCGTCACCGGACCCTGATGAGGGCGTCTGCAAACCTACCGTCACCGGACCCTGATGAGGACGTCTCCAAACCTACCGTCACCGGACCCTGATGAGGACGTCTCCAAACCTACCGTCACCGGACCCTGATGAGGACGTCTCCACACCTACCTGATGAGGGCGTCCTTACTCCTTCGACTCTGAGCGCTTTTCTTTCTAGTCTATAGATAACAGATGTAAAACGGATTGACTTCAGAGTTATGTCTGTTTGAGGTCTTTGTAAAGTTGTTTTCAGTGCATTAGAAGTAAATGTGTTCCCACCCTCTAAGCGGGCGCTCTGTATACCTGTCTACAGTATATATGTGTGTGAGCCGAGCACCTTCCTGTAACTCCCCATCTAGTCTCCTGAGGATCCGTTATTATATCAGTGCCGGGGCGGCTGTACACCTGTCCTCTGCTCACAGGCTGCAGCACTAGACATAGGACACCATGCACACCACACTGCTTGCCCTCTGCATCGTGGCTGGCTGCGTATCTACAGGTGAGTGACAATATCCCCCCTAGTATCGGATACAAATTTGGGAGATCTATTGTACCCCTTCTATTAGGGAATTGCATGCCTCATGTAGATAACGCCTCCTGGTTCTCTGTAGGTCACTAGCCTGATATTTGGCAGCTTAGATCCCTGGAGTGAGGGGTGAGGTGCCGCATCCTGGTGGTGGTGCTGCAGCCCAGTGTTGGTGCCGTAGCCCAGTGGTGGTCCCGCATCCTGGTGGTGGTGCCGTAGCCTGGTGGTAGTGCTGCAGCTAGATGGTGGTGCCGTAGCCTGGTGGTGGTGCCACAGCCCAGTGGTGGTGCTGTAGCCCAGTGGTGGTGCCAAAGCCCAGTGTTGGTGCCGCAACCAGGTGGTGGTGCCGTAGCCCAGTGTTGGTGCCGCAGCCGGGTGGTGGTGGTGTAGCCAAGTGGTGGTGCTGTAGCCTGGTGATGGTGCTGCAGCTAGATGGTGGTGCCGTAGCCTGGTGGTGGTGCCGTAGCCTGGTGGTGGTGCTGTAGCCCGGTGGTGGTGCCGCAGCCAGGTGGTGGTGCCACAGCCCAGTGGTGGTGCTGTAGCCCAGTGGTGGTGCCATAGCCCAGTGTTGGTGCCGCAGCCGGGTGGTGGTGCCGTAGCCCAGTGTTGGTGCCGCAGCCGGGTGGTGGTGGTGTAGCCAAGTGGTGGTGCTGTAGCCTGGTGATGGTGCTGCAGCTAGATGGTGGTGCTGTAGCCCAGTGGTGGTGCCATAGCCCAGTGTTGGTGCCATAGCCCAGTGTTGGTGCCGCAGCCGGGTGGTGGTGGTGTAGCCAAGTGGTGGTGCTGTAGCCTGGTGATGGTGCTGCAGCTAGATGGTGGTGCCGTAGCCTGGTGGTGGTGCCGTAGCCTGGTGGTGGTGCTGTAGCCTGGTGGTGGTGCTGTAGCCCAGTGGTGGTGCCGTAGCCCAGTGTTGGTGCCGCACCCGGGTGGTGGTGCCGTAACCCAGTGGTGGTGCTGTAGCCTGGTGGTGGTGCTGCAGCCCGGTGATGGACCCGCAGCAGCTCCTTCACTGATGCCCTGTGATCCCTCACTCCTCCATCCTCACAATCGCTGCATCTTCTATAGGTAAATCCATTGATAGTATAATGTTTTTGATGTGACTCGGCAGCAGCAGTCCCGTTCCTGCAGTACAGGGCGCAGTGTGATTACAGAACAGCTCAGTATTGACAGGCGGCACATTTTTGGAAAGAAATCTTTAGTACTGAAACTCCATTCCATTCGTCTTCATGGTTTGTTTCTGGAGATTTGCACAGATTCCCATAAACTTCATGGGACAGGCGCAGACCTTTCAGCAATGAATCTGCCACATGTGGATACAATTTATACTTACCCTTAGTGGGCGCCTAGCCTCAGACATGGCATCTTTTGGGCACAGTCTAGAAAAAATTGATCTTACCATGTGTAGGTCTGCACATTAGTAGAGAGGAGTGGGCCGGGTCATCATGAGACGGGTTTGTTACAGATTTTGTAAAAATTTAAGGTTCGGCTGTAGGGTCTCTTCGGGCCCCAGAGGATAATACATGTGGGACCATGGGAGGTGCAGACCCATAAGAAACGCTCATTGGCCATGGGGGACCCCAGTGATCACAGGGGGGCATCAATGTCATGATGCTTTGATGCACCATATAGATTTGTATCTGCCAAACCCTGGGCCGGACTGACCATCTAACACGGTACCCCAATAATAGTGCATGTGGATGGGGTGGGGCGTAGCAGGTGTTGGGTACAGGAGGTTACTGCATCGACACCGGATTCATTAGTTGGCTACTTATGGTTGTGATGTGACAGTGGGGTATTAGTGGGGCTGCACATCTATATGGCATTCCCCATTGGTTTGACTCTCGCACCCCTCGGGTAAGTTGCCCCCGGGGTCTTCATAGGATGACCTCTCTCTTGCAGGCTCGGGCCTCTCTTGCACATTCTGCAATTGGATCATAAAAACATTTAAGGATGAAAGCGGATACATGAAACAGCCGGCGAGTTCCAAAAGGTTCATGGTGAACGGACAACCTTTCTGCATAGGAATTAACCGCACCTGTCCCTCACCCAGCGATGTCTGCGGCTTTACATACGTGGCAAGGAAAAGATGTGAGTTCACGTTAATCCCGAATATTCTGTGTATCACATGACTTCTGTATCAGGGTGTTACTTGTATTTTTATAGCCGCCATGTAATCATTTCACTATAATAATTCACCCGCTCTGTATATCGCTGACAATCAATATGGCCGACACCATGGTAGTCCCCCCCCCCCCCTTCCCGTCCAGACTGACCTATGTGACTAGTGATACACTGATATATCACATAGTGATGCGTAGCTAGTCAGGGGTCGGGTATTCTGAGTCAGTAGAAGGAAGTCCTCCATTCAGGGCCCATCTAGTAACTTATGTGATGCTCAGTGGGTAAGAGCACCTACGTCTTCCACCTAACATGACCATGTGTCACCAAGAGATGATGAGAGCCACGTATCGCTCCATTTGTCCTAATGCGGCGCGGTCTGACTGTAACATTTGCTGCGGAGTTTCTCTGCTGATGACTTGGGTCACAATAGCGGGTAACGCTGAAAGCAAGACAAAGCGCCGGCATAGGATTGGCCAAAATGGAGAATATATAATAGGTCAGTGGGTCCTGCTTATGTATGTTCATACAGGGCGGGTGTGTAGGATCACTCACTACACATGGACTGGGTCAGAATATCCCCCAAATTGGATTCTGTAAATTTGAAACTTTTGGGATTATGGAATTTGGATTTTGGGAAAGAACAATGCTTTACAGAGTATGGATATCAGAGCCATACAGTGCCCAAATAATAGTTCCATACAGTGTACAAATATCACTGTTATACAATGTACGAAACACAGTACACAAATAATAGTGCCATACAGTACAGAAATAACACTGCTATACAGGATACAAAACACAGCACACACATAGCACTGCTATACAATGTACGAAACACAGGACACAAATAATAGTGCCATACAGTACAGAAATAACACTGCTATACAATGTACGGAACACAGGACACAAATAATAGTGCCATACAGTACAGAAATAACACTGCTATACAATGTACGGAACACAGGACACAAATAATAGTACCATACAGTACAGAAATAACACTGCTATACAGGATACAAAACACAGCACACACATAGCACTGCTATACAATGTACGAAACACAGGACACAAATAATAGTGCCATACAGTACAGAAATAACACTGCTATACAATGTACGGAACACAGGACACAAATAATAGTGCCATACAGTACAGAAATAACACTGCTATACAATGTACGGAACACAGGACACAAATAATAGTACCATACAGTACAGAAATAACACTGCTATACAGGATACAAAACACAGCACACACATAGCACTGCTATACAATGTACGAAACACAGGACACAAATAATAGTGCCATACAGTACAGAAATAACACTGCTATACAATGTACGGAACACAGGACACAAATAATAGTGCCATACAGTACAGAAATAACACTGCTATACAATGTACGGAACACAGGACACAAATAATAGTACCATACAGTACAGAAATAACACTGCTATACAGGATACAAAACACAGCACACACATAGCACTGCTATACAATGTACGAAACACAGCTCACAAAGAATAGTACCATAGAGTACACAAATAACACTGCTATACAATGTACGGAACACAGGACACAAATAATAGTGCCATACAGTACAGAAATAACACTGCTATACAATGTACGGAACACAGGACACAAATAATAGTACCATACAGTATACAAATAACACTGTTATACAGGATACAAAACACAGCACACACATAGCACTGCTATACAATGTACGAAACACAGGACACAAATAATAGTACCATACAGTACACAAATAACACTGCTATACAATGTACGAAACACAGGACACAAATAATAGTGCCATACAGTACAGAAATAACACTGCTATACAATGTATGGAACACAGGACACAAATAATAGTACCATACAGTGCAAAATGATACTGCTATACAATGTACAGTCCTATGAAAAAGTTTGGGCACCCCTATTAATCTTAATCATTTTTAGTTCTAAATATTTTGGTGTTTGCAACAGCCATTTCAGTTTGATATATCTAATAACTGATGGACACAGTAATATTTCAGGATTGAAATGAGGTTTATTGTACTAACAGAAAATGTGCAATATGCATTAAACCAAAATTTGACCGGTGCAAAAATATGGGCACCTCAACAGAAAAGTGACATTAATATTTAGTACATCCTCCTTTTGCAAAGATAACAGCCTCTAGTCGCTTCCTGTAGCTTTTAATCAGTTCCTGGATCCTGGATAAAGGTATTTTGGACCATTTCTTTCTACAAAACAATTCAAGTTCAGTTAAGTTTGATGGTCGCCGAGCATGGACAGCCCGCTCTCAAATGATCTGAAAACAAAGATTGTTCCACATAGTTGTTCAGGGGAAGGATACAAAACGTTGTCTCAGAGATTTAACCTGTCAGTTTCCACTGTGAGGAACATAGTAAGGAAATGGAAGACCACAGGGACAGTTCTTGTTAAGCCCAGAAGTGGCAGGCCAAGAAAAATATCAGAAAGGCAGAGAAGAAGAATGGTGAGAACAGTCAAGGACAATCCACAGACCACCTCCAAAGAGCTGCAGCATCATCTTGCTGCAGATGGTGTCACTGTGCATCGGTCAACTATACAGCGCACTTTGCACAAATAGAAGCTGTATGGGAGAGTGATGAGAAAGAAGCCGTTTCTGCACGTACGCCACAAATAGAGTTGCCTGAGGTATGAAAAAGCACATTTGGACAAGCCAGCTTCATTTTGGAAACAAAAATTGAGTTGTTTGGTTATAAAAAAAGGCGTTATGCGTGGCGTCCAAAAAGAAACAGCATTCCAAGAAAAACACATGCTACCCACTGTAAAATTTGGTGGAGGTTCCATCATGCTTTGGGGCTGTGTGGCCAATGCCGGCACCGGGAATCTTGTTAAAGTTGAGGGTCGCATGGATTCCACTCAGTATCAGCAGATTCTTGAGAATAATGTTCAAGAATCAGTGACGAAGTTGAAGTTACGCCGGGGATGGATATTTCAGCAAGACAATGATCCAAAACACCGCTCCAAATCCTCAGGCATTCATGCAGAGGAACAATTACAATGTTCTGGAATGGCCATCCCAGTCCCCAGACCTGAATATCATTGAACATCTGTGGGATGATTTGAAGCGGGCTGTCCATGCTCGGCGACCATCTAACTTAACTGAACTTGAATTGTTTGTCCAAAATACCTTTATCCAGGATCCAGGAACTGATTAAAAGCTACAGGAAGCGACTAGAGGCTGTTATCTTTGCAAAAGGAGGATCTACTAAATATTAATGTCACTTTTCTGTTGAGGTGCCCATACTTTTGCACCGGTCAAATTTTGGTTTAATGCATATTGCGCATTTTCTGTTAGTACAATAAACCTCATTTCAATCCTGAAATATTACTGTGTCCATCAGTTATTAGATATATCAAACTGAAATGGCTGTTGCAAATACCAAAATATTTAGAACTAAAAATGATTAAGATTAATAGGGGTGCCCAAACTTTTTCATAGGACTGTATGTAATATAGTACACAAATAACAGTATCACCCAGTACAGAAATAACACTGCTATACATTGTACGAAACACAGGACACAAATAACAGTACCATACAGTACACAAATAACACTGTTATACAGTATATAAAACACAGTGCCCAAATAATAGTGCCATACGGTACAGAAATAACACTGCTATACAATGTACGAAACACAGTACACAAATAATAGTACCATGCAGTGCAAAATAATACTGCTATACAATGTATGTAATATAGTACACAAATAATAGTCCCATACAGTACAGAAATAACACTGTTATACAATGTACAAAACACAGTACCTAAATAAGAATCCCATACGTTACAGAAATAACACTGTTATACAATGTATGAAACACAGGACACAAATAATAGTACCATACAGTGCAGAAATAATACTTCTTTACAAAGTATGAAACACAGTAGACAAAAAATAGTGCCATACAGTACAGAAATAACACTGTTATACAGCATACAAAACACAGTAACCAAATAATAGTCATACAGTGCAAAATAATACTGCTATACATTGTACGAAACACAGTATCCAAATAATAGTGCCATACAGTGCAGAAATAACACTTCTTTACAATGTACAAAACACAAAACACAAATAATAGCGCCATACAGTGCAAAAATATCACTGCTATACATTGAAGGAAACACAGTACCCAAATACTAACACCACACAGTGCAGAAATAACACTGCCATACAGTATATGAAACACAGTACCCAAATGATAAAGCCACACAGTGCAGATAACACTGCCATGTAGTGCTCTAATAACAGCGCTATACAGTGGGCAGACTCCTTTAAGAAACTTTACATTATTAAACAAACAAGACATAGAATAAACCTTGAAGTAGAGATGAAGGAATTGATTTGACACAGATCAAATCCAATACAAATTTCCCCAAAATGTTGGATTCTGATAAATGGAAAAGTTTTTGGGTTTCACTTCACACGGATTCCTCAATGGCGGCATTATTTTTGGTCACAGACCTGCTTTCAATGACCAAGAATAATCTCCTGGACCAGATGGAATAGACCCCACAATGACAACAAGATTGGGCATTTCTGGGCACATACACAGGTTTTCTGGATACAGGGGCGCTGCGTGTCCAAACTGAAGTTATTTGTTGCAAATTGAATCTGAAAAAAAAAAAAAATTGGAGAAAATCGGACCCAAAATAAATTTTAGGAGATTTTCTCACCTCTACCTGCGAGTCCTCAGAGTAATGTACCATCTTAATGACACTAAGGCACAAACCTGCTGCCTCGTGTTGTTGTCCTCGGTGCGTCGCGCCTCAGGCCTGCTGTAGACAAACACACGGAGAGCAGCTGCAGAAACCTTCGGGGACGTTCATCATTCAAGTGTCAGGAGAGATGTCACCTGTGCAATGGGACTGCCCCAAAAACGCTCCTGGGGGTCAGGACTGAGGAGGCCTCAGAATCCTGTATGTGGTAGAACGGTGTATGGGAAGTAACAGTGCCATATAGTGTCCAATAAAAACAGTGCCATATAGGGCCCAAATGATACAGAGTATAAATAACAGTGCCATATAGTGCCCAAATGATACAGAGTATAAATAACAGTGCCATATAGTGTCCAAATAATACAGAGTGTAAATAACAGTGCCATATAGTGCCCAAATAATACAGAGTGTAAATAACAGTGCCATATAGTGCCCAAATGATACAGAGTATAAATAACAGTGCCATATAGTGCCCAAATAATACAGAGTATAAGTAACAGTGCCATATAGTGCCCACATGATATAGAGTATAAATAACAGTGCCATATAGTGCCCAAATAATACAGAGTATAAATAACAGTGCCATATAGTGCCCAAATAATACAGAGTATAAGTAACAGTGCCATATAGTGCCCACATGATATAGAGTATAAATAACAGTGCCATATAGTGCCCAAATAATACAGAGTATAAATAACAGTGCCATATAGTGCCCAAATAATGCAGAGTATAAATAACAGTGCCATATAGGGCCCAAATGATACAGAGTATAAATAACAGTGCCATATAGTGCCCAAATAATACAGAGTATAAATAACAGTGTCATATAGTACCCAAATAATGCAGAGTATAAATAACAGTGCCATGTAGTGCCCAAATTATACTGAGCATAAATAACAGTGCAATATAGTGCCCAAATAATGCAGAGTATAAATAGTGCCATATAGTGCCCAAATAATACATAGTCTAAATAACAGTGCCATATAGTGCCCAAATAATACTGAGTATAAATAAGTGTCATATAGTGCCCAAATAATATAGATTATAAATAAAAGTGCCATATAATCCTCATATAATACTGAGCATAAATAACAGTGCCATACAGTGTTCAAATAATGCAGAGTATAAATAACAGTGTCATATAGTGCCCAAATAATACAGAGTATAAATATCGGTGTCATATAGTGCCCAAATAATACGGAGTATAAATAACAGTGCCATATAGTGCACAAATAATACAGAGTATAAATATCGGTGTCATATAGTGCCCAAATAATACGGAGTATAAATAACAGTGCCATATAATGCTCATATAATACAGAGTATAAATAACAGTGCCATATAGTGCACAAATAATAGAGAGTATAAATAACAGTGCCATATAGTGCACAAAAAATACATAGTATAAATAACAGTGCCATATAGTACCCAAATAATTCAGAGTATAAATAACAGTGCCATAGAGTGCACAAAAAATACATAGTATAAATAACAGTGCCATATAGTGCCCAAATGATACAGAGTATAAATAACAGTACCATATAGTGCCCGAATAATGCAGAGTATAAATAACAGTGCCATATAATGCTCATATAATACTAGTATAAATAACAGTGCCATATAGTACCCAAATAATACAGAGTATAAATAACAGTGCCATATAGTGTTCAAATAATGCAGAGTATAAATAACAGTGCCATATAGTGCCAAAATAATGCTGAGTATAAATAACAGTGCCATATAGTGCACAAATAATAGAGAGTATAAATAACAGTGCCATATAGTGCACAAAAAATACATAGTATAAATAACAGTGCCATATAGTACCCAAATAATTCAGAGTATAAATAACAGTACCATATAGTGTCCAAATATTACTGAGTATAAATAACAGTGCTATATATTACCCAAATAATACTGTGCATAAATAAGTGCCATAAAGTGCCCAAATAGTACAGAGTATAAATTACAGTGCCATATAGTGAACAAATAATACAGAGTATAAATAACATATAGTGCCTGTTTGATAGAGTATAAATAAAAGTGCCATATAATGCTCATATAATACTGAGCATAAATAACAGTGCCATATAGTGCCCAAATAACACTAAGTATAAATAACAGTGCCATATAGTGCACAATTAATACTGAGAATAAATAACAGTGTCATATACACTCACCGGCCACTTTATTAGGTACACCATGCTAGTAACGGGTTGGACCCCCTTTTGCCTTCAGAACTGCCTCAATTCTTCGTGGCATAGATACAACAAGGTGCTGGAAGCATTCCTCAGAGATTTTGGTCCATATTGACATGATGGCATCACACAGTTGCAGTCGCAGATTTGTCGGCTGCACATCCATGATGCGAATCTCCCGTTCCACCACATCCCAAAGATGCTCCTCTATTGGATTGAGATCTGGTGACTGTGGAGGCCATTGGAGTACAGTGAACTCATTGTCATGTTCAAGAAACCAGTCTGAGATGATTCCAGCTTTATGACATGGCATTGCATTATCCTGCTGAAAGTAGCCATCAGATGTTGGGTACATTGTGGTCATAAAGGGATGGACATGGTCAGCAACAATACTCAGGTAGGCTTTGGCGTTGCAACGATGCTCAATTGGTACCAAGGGGCCCAAAGAGTGCCAAGAAAATATTCCCCACACCATGACACCACCACCACCAGCCTGAACCGTTACCGATACAAGGCAGGATGGATCCATGCTTTCATGTTGTTGACGCCAAATTCTGACCCTACCATCCGAATGTCGCAGCAGAAATCGAGACTCATCAGACCAGGCAACGTTTTTCCAATCTTCAATTGTCCAATTTCGATGAGCTTGTGCAAATTGTAGCCTCGGTTTCCTGTTCTTAGCTGAAAGGAGTGGCCCCCGGTGTGGTCTTCTGCTGCTGTAGCCCATCTGTAGCCTCAAAGTTGGACGTACTGTGCGGCGTTCAGAGATGCTCTTCTGGCTACCTTGATTGTAACGGGTGGCTATTTGAGTCACTGTTGCCTTTCTATCAGCTCGAACCAGTCTGGCCATTCTCCTCTGACCTCTGGCATCAACAACGCATTTCCGCCCCCCACAGAACTGCCGCTCACTGGATGTTTTTTCTTTTTCGGACCATTCTCTGTAAACCCTAGAGATGGTTGTGCGTGAAAATCCCAGTAGATCAGCAGTTTCTGAAATACTCAGACCAGCCCTTCTGGCACCAACAACCATGCCACGTTCAAAGGCACTCAAATCACCTTTCTTCCCCATACTGATGCTCGGTTTGAACTGCAGGAGATTGTCTTGACCATGTCTACATGCCTAAATGCACTGAGTTGCCGCCATGTGATTGGCTGATTAGAAATTAAGTGTTAACGAGCAGTTGGACAGGTGTACCTAATAAAGTGGCCGGTGAGTGTAGTGCACAAATAATACTGAGTATAAATAACAGTGTCATATAGTGCACAAATAACACGGAGTATAAATAACAGTGCCATATAGTGCTCAAATAATGCAGAGTATAAATTACAGTGCCATATAATGCTCAAATAATACTGAGCATAAATAACAGTGTCATATAGTGCACAAATAATACGGAGTATAAATAACAGTGCCATATAGTGCCCAAAAGATACAGAGTATAAATAACAGTGCCATATAGTGCCCAAATAATGCAGAGTATAAATTACAGTGCCATATAATGCTCAAATAATACTGAGCATAAATAACAGTGTCATATAGTGCACAAATAATACGGAGTATAAATAACAGTGCCATATAGTGCCCAAATAATACTGAGTATAAATAACAGTGTCATATAGTGCCCAAATAATACTGAGTATAAATAACAGTGCCATATAGTGCTTAAATAATGCAGAGTATAAATAGCAGTGTCATATAATGCTCAAAAAATACTGAGCATAAATAACAGTGTCATATAGTGCCCAAATAATACTGAGTATAAATAACAGTGCCATATAGTGCCCAAATAATACATAGTATAAATAACAGTGCCATATAGTGCACAAAAAATACTGAGTATAAATAACAATGCCATATAGTGCTTAAATAATGCAGAGTATAAATTACAGTGCCATATAATGCTCAAAAAATACTGAGCATAAATAACAGTGTCATATAGTGCCCAAATAATACTGAGTATAAATAACAGTGCCATATAGTGCCCAAATAATACATAGTATGAATAACAGTGCCATATAGTGCACAAAAAATACTGAGTATAAATAACAGTATCATATAGTGCCCAAATAATATAGAGTACAAATAACAGTGCCATATAGTGCTCAAATAATGCAGAGTATAAATATCAGTGCCATATAGTACCCAAATAATTCAGAGTATAAATAACAGTGCCATATAGTGCACAAAAAATACTGAGTATAAATAACAGTGCCATATAGTGCCCAAAAAATACTGAGTATAAATAACAGTGCCATATAGTGCCCAAAAAATACTGAGTATAAATAACAGTGCCATATAATGCTCAAATAATACTGAGTGTAAATAAAAGTGTCATATAGTGCCCAAAAAATACTGAGTATAAATAACAGTGCCATATAGTGCACTAATAATACGGAGTATAAATAACAGTGCCATATAATGCTCATATAATACTGAGTATAAATAACAGTGCCATATAGTGCACAAATAATACATAGTATAAATAACAGTGCCATATAGTGCCGAAATAATACAGAGTATAAATATCAGTGCCATATAGTGCCCAAATAATACTGAGTATAAATAACGGTGCCATATAGTGCACAAACCATACTGAGTATAAATAACACTGCCATATAGTGCACAAATAATATAGAGTATAAATAACAGTGCCATATAATGATCAAATAATACTGAGTATAAATAACAGTGCCATATAGTACCCAAATAATTCAGAGTATAAATAACAGTGCCGTATAGTGCCCAAATAATACATAGTATAAATAACAGTGCCATATAATGCTCAAATAATAAAAAGTTTAAATAACACTGCCATATAGTGTTCAAATAATACAGAGTATAAATAACAGTGCCATATAATACCCAAATAATGCAGAGTATAAAAAACAGTGCCATATAATACCCAAATAATACTGAGTATAAATAACAGTGCCATATAGTGCCCAATTAATGCAGAGTATAAATAACAGTGCCATATAATGCTCAAATAATACTTAGCATAAATAACAGTGTCATATAGTGTCCAAAAGATAGAGAGTATAAATAACAGTACCATATAGTAGACAAATAATACTGAGCATAAATAACAGTGTCATATAGTGCCCAAACAATGCAGAGTATAAAATAACAGTGCCATATAGTGTCGAGATGATAGAGTATAAATAACAGTGCCAAATAATACCCAAAAAATTCTGAGTATAAATAACAGTGCCATATAGTGCTCAAATAATACAGAGTATAAATAGCAGTGCCATATAATACCTAAATAATACTGAGTATGAATAACAGTGCCATATAGTGCTCAAATAATGCAGAGTATAAATAACAGTGCCATATAGTGCTCAAATAATACTGAGCATAAATAACAGTGTCATATAGTGCCCAAATGATACAGAGTATAAATAACAGTGCGATATAGTGCCCAAATGATACAGAGTATAAATAACAGTGCCATATAGTGCCCAAATGATAGAGTATAAATAACAGTGCCATATAGTGCTCAAATAATACTGAGCATAAATAACAGTGTCATATAGTGCCCAAATGATACAGAGTATAAATAACAGTGCCATATAGTGCCCAAATAATGCAGACTATAAATAACAGTGCCATATAGTGCCCAAATAATACTGAGTATAAATAACAGTGCCATATAGTGCTCAAATAATGCAGAGTATAAATAACAGTGCCATATAGTGCCCAAATAATACTAAGTATAAATAACAATGCCATATAGTGCACAAATAAAACTGAGTATAAATAACAGTGCCATATAGTGCACAAATAATATAGGGTATAAATAACATTGCCATATAGTGCCCAAATAATACTGAGTATAAATAACAGTGCCATATAGTACCCAAATAATACTGAGTATAAATAACGGTGCCATGTAGTGCACAAATAATACTGAGTATAAATAACAGTAGGATATAGTGCAGAAACAGTACTAAGTATAAATAACAGTGCCATATAGTGCACAAATAATATAGGGTATAAATAACAGTATATAAATGCCATATAATACCCAAGTAATACAGAGTATAAATAATGCGATATAGTGCTCAAATAATGTAGAGTATAAATAACAGTGCCATATAATGCTCAAATAATACTACGTACAAATAAAAATGCCATATCGTGCTCAAATAAAGCAGAGTATAAATAACAGTGCCATATAGTGCCCAAATAATACAGAGTATAAATAACAATACCATATCGTGCCCAAATAATACATAGTATAAACAACAGTGCCATATAGTGCTCAAATAATGCAGAGTATAAATAACAGTGCCATATAGTGCCCAAATAATACTAAGTATAAATAACAATGCCATATAGTGCACAAATAATACTGAGTATAAATAACAGTTCGATATAGTGCAGAAACAATACTGAGTATAAATAACAGTGCCATATAGTGCACAAATAATATAGGGTATAAATAACAGTGCCATATAGTGCACAAAAAATATAGGTTATAAATAACATTGCCATATAGTGCCCAAATAATATAGGGTATAAATAACAGTGCCATATAGTGCACAAATAATATAGGGTATAAATAACAGTATATAAATGCCATATAATACCCAAATAATACAGAGTATAAATAACAATGCGATATAGTGCTCAAAAAATGCAGAGTATAAATAACAGTGCCATATAATGCTCAAATAATACTGCGTACAAATAAAATTGCCATATAGTGCTCAAATAAAGCAGAGATAAATAACAGTGCCATATAGTGCCCAAATAATACAGAGTATAAATAACAGTGCCATATAGTGCCCAAATAATACAGAGTATAAATAACAATGCCATATCGTGCCCAAATAATACATAGTATAAACAACAGCGCCATATAGTGCCTAAATAATAAAGAGTATAAATAACAGTGCCATATAGTGCCCAAATAATACATAGTATAAACAACAGTGCCATATAGTGCCCAAAAGATACAGTGTATAAATAGCAGTGCCATATAATGCTCAAATAATACTGAGCATAAATCACAGTGTAATATCGTGCCTAAATGATATAGAGTATAAATAACAGTGCCATATAGTGCCCAAATGATAGAGAGTATAAAAAACAGTGCCATATATTGCCCAAATAATTCAGAGTATAAATAACTGTAGACAAATATAGTAGACAAATAATACTGAGCATAAATAACGGTGCCATATAGTGCCCAAATAATACAGAGTATAAATAGCAGTGCCATATAATACCCAAATAATACTGAGTATAAATTACAGTGCCATATAGTGCTCAAATAATGCAGAGTATAAATAACAGTGCCATATAGTGCCCAAATAATGCAGAGTATAAATAGCAGTGCCATATAGTGCACAAATAATGCAGAGTATAAATAACAGTGCCATATAGTGCACAAATAATACTGAGAATAAATAACAGTGCCATATAGTGCACAAATAATACTGAGTATAAATAACAGTGCCATATAATGCTCAAATAATACTGAGCATAAATTACAGTGTGATATAGTGCCCAAATGATACAGAGTATAAATAACAGTGCCATATAGTGCCCAAATAATGCAGAGTATAAATAACAGTGCCATACAGTGCCCAAATAATGCAGAGTATAAATAACAGTGCCATATAGTGCACAAATAATACTGAGTATAAATAACAGTGCCATATAGTGCACAAATAATACTGAGTATAAATAACAGTGCCATATAATGCTCAAATAATACGGAGCATAAATTACAGTGTGATATAGTGCCCAAATGATACAGAGTATAAATAACAGTGCCATATAGTGCCCAAATAATATTAAGTATAAATAACAGTGCCATATAGTGCCCAAATAATACTGAGTATAAATAATAGTGCCATATAGTGCCCAAATAATACTGAGTATAAATAACAGTACCATATAGTACCCAAATAATACTGAGTATAAATAACAGTGCCATATAATACCCAAATAATACTAAGTATAAATAAAAATGCCATATAGTGCTCAAATAATGCAGAGTATAAATAACAGTGCCATATAGTGCCCAAATAATACTAAGTATAAATAACAATGCCATATAGTGCACAAATAATATAGAGTATAAATAACAATGTCATATGGTGCTCAAATAATACTGAGTATAAATAATGGTGCCATATAGTGCACAAATAATACTGAGTATAAATAACAGTTCCATATAGTGCAGAAACAATACTGAGTATAAAAAACAGTGCCATATAGTGCCCAAATAATACTGAGTATAAATAACAGTGTCATATAGTGCTCAAATGATACAGAGTATAAATAACAGTGCCATATAGTGCCCAAAAGATAGAGAGTATAAAAACCAGTGCCATATAGTGCCCAAATGATACAGAGTATAAAAAGCAGTGCCATATAATACCTAAATAATGCAGAGTATAAATAACAGTGCCATATAGTGCCCAAGCAATACAGAGTATAAATATCAGTGCTATATAGTGCCCAAATAATAGAATATAAATAATAGTGCCATGTAATGCTCAAATAATACTGAGCATAAATAACAGTGCCATATAGTGCCCAAATAATACAGAGTATAAAATAACAGTGACATATAGTGCCCAAGTGATACAGAGTATAAATAATAGTGCCATATAATACCCATATAATGCTGAGTATAAATAACAGTGCCATATAGTGCTCAAATAATACAGAGTATAAATAGCAGTGCCATATAATACCCAAATAATACTGAGTATAAATAACAGTGCCATATAAGGCTCAAATAATGCAGAGTATAAATAACAGTGCCATATAGTGCACAAATACTGAGTATAAATAACAGTGCCATATAGTACCCAAATGAAACAGAGTATAAATAGCAGTGCCATATAGTGCCCAAATGAAACAGATTATAAATAACAATGCCATACAATGCCCAAAAGATAGAGAGTATAAATAACAGTGTCATATAGTGCACAAATAATACTGAGTATAAATACCAGTGCCATATAGTGCCAAATGATACAGAGTATAAATAGCAGCGCCATATAATACCCAAATAATGCAGAGTATAAATAACAGTGCCATATAGTGCCCAAATAATACTGAGTATAAATACCAGTTCCATATAGTGCCCAAATAATACTGAGTATAAATAACAGTGCCATATAGTGCTCAAATAAAGCAGAGCATAAATAACAGTGCCATATTGTTCCCAAATAATACAGAGTGTAAATTACAGTTCCATAAAGTGCCCAAATAATAATGAGCATAAATAACAGTGCCATATAGTGCCCAAATGATAAAGAGTATAAATAACAGTGCCATATAATACCCAAATAATACAGAGTATAAATAACAATGACATATAGTGCTCAAATAATGCAGAGTATAAATAACAGTGCCATATAGTGCCCAAATAATACTGAGTATAAATAACCGTACCATATAGTGCCCAAATAATACAGAGTGTAAATAACAATGCCATATAGTGCACAAATTATACTGACTATAAATAACAGTGCCATATAGTACCCAAATGATAGAGTATAAATAACAGTGCCATATAATGCTCAAATAATAATGAGCATAAATAACAGTGTCATATAGTGCCCAAATGATACAGAGTATAAATAACAGTGCCATATAGTGCCCAAATAATACTAAGTATAAATAACAATGCCATATAGTGCACAAATAATACTGAGTGTAAATAACGGTGCCATATAGTTCACAAATAATACTGAGTATAAATAACAGTTCGATATAGTGCAGAAACAATACTGAGTATAAATAACAGTGCCATATAGTGCACAAATAATATAGGGTATAAATAACAGTGCCATATAGTGCACAAATAATATAGGGTATAAATAACATAGCCATATAGTGCCCAAATAATATAGGGTATAAATAACAGTGCCATATAGTGCACAAATAATATAGGGTATAAATAACAGTATATAAATGAACTATAATACCCAAATAATACAGAGTATAAATAACAATGGAATATAGTGCTCAAAAAATGTAGAGTATAAATAACAGTGCCATATAATGCTCAAATAATACTGTGTACAAATAAAATTGCCATATAGTGCTTAAATAAAGCAGAGTATAAATAACAGTGCCATATAGTGCCCAAATAATACAGAGTATAAATAACAGTGCCATATAGTGCCCAAATAATACAGAGTATAAATAACAGTGCCATATAGTGCCCAAATAATACATAGTATAAACAACAGTGCCATATAGTGCCCAAAAGATACAGTGTATAAATAACAGTGTCATATAGTACCCAAATAATGCAGAGTATAAATAACAGTGCCATAAAGTGCTCAAATAATACAGAGTATAAATAACAGTGCCAAATAGTGCCCAAATAATGCAAAGTATAAATAGCAGTGCCATATAATGCTCAAATAATACTGAGCATAAATCACAGTGTAATATCGTGCCTAAATGATATAGAGTATAAATAACAGTGCCATATAGTGCCCAAATGATAGAGCGTATAAAAAACAGTGCCATATATTGCCCAAATAATACAGAGTGTAAATAACATTGCCATATAGTACCCAAATGATAGAGTATAAATAACAGTGTCATATAATGCTCAAATAATAATGAGCATAAATAACAGTGTCATATAGTGCCCAAATGATACAGAGTATAAATAACAGTGCCATATAGTGCCCAAATAATACTAAGTATAAATAACAATGCCATATAGTGCACAAAAAAAAACTGAGTATAAATAACGGTGCCATTTAGTTCACAAATAATACTGAGTATAAATAACAGTGCCATATAGTGCACAAATAATATAGGGTATAAATAACAGTGCCATATAGTGCACAAATAAAATAGGGTATAAATAACATAGCCATATAGTGCCCAAATAATATAGGGTATAAATAACAGTGCCATATAGTGCACAAATAATATAGGGTATAAATAACAGTATATAAATGCCATATAATACCCAAATAATACAGAGTATAAATAACAATGCGATATAGTGCTCAAAAAATGTAGAGTATAAATAACAGTGCCATATAATGCTCAAATAATACTGTGTACAAATAAAATTGCCATATAGTGCTTAAATAAAGCAGAGTATAAATAACAGTGCCATAAAGTGCCCAAATAATACAGAGTATAAATAACAGTGCCATATAGTGCCCAAATAATACAGAGTATAAATAACAATGCCATATCGTGCCCAAATAATACAAAGTATAAACAACAGCACCATATATTGCCTAAATAATACAGAGTATAAATAACAGTGCCATATAGTGCCCAAATAATACATAGTATAAACAACAGTGCCATATAGTGCCCAAAAGATACAGAGTATAAATAACAGTGCCATACAGTGCCCAAATAATGCAGAGTATAAATAACAGTGCCATATAGTGCACAAATAATACTGAGTATAAATAACAGTGCCATATAGTGCACAAATAATACTGAGTATAAATAACAGTGCCATATAGTGCCCAAATAATGCAAAGTATAAATATCAGTGCCATATAGTGTCCAAACATTACTGAGTATAAGTAACAGTGCCATATAGTGCTCAAATAATACAGAGTATAAATAACAGTGTCATACAGTGCCCAAATAATATAGAGTATAAAAAATATAAATAACAGTGCCATATAGAGCCCAAATGATACAGAGTATAAATAACAGTGCCATATAGTGCCCCCAAAATGCAAAGTATAAATATCAGTGCCATATAGTGTCCAAATATTACTGAGTATAAATAACAGTGCCATATAGTGCTCAAATTATACAGAGTATAAATAACACTGTCATATAGTGCCCAAATAATACAGAGTATAAATAACAGTGCCATATAGTGCCCAAATAATAGAGTATTAATAACAGTGCCATATAGTACCCAGATAATTCAGAGTATAAATAGCAGTGCCATATAATACCCAAATAATGGAGTGTAAATAACAATGTCATATAGTGCCCAAATAATACAGATTATAAATAAGTGCCATATAGTGCCCAAATAATACATATTATAAATAACAGTGTCATGTAGTGCCCAAATAATACAGATTATAAATAATAGTGCTATATAGTGCCCAAATAATACATAGTATAAATGACAGTGCCATATAGTGCCCAAATAATATAGTATAAATAATAGTGCCATATAGTGCACAAATAATACTGAGTATAAATTACAGTGCCATATAGTGCCCAAATAATACTGAGTATAAATAACAGTGCCATATAGTGCCCAAATGATACAGAGTATAAATAGCAGTGTCATATAATACCCAAATAATACAGAGTATAAATAACAATGCCATATAATACTTAAATAATACTGAGCATAAATAATAGTGTCATATAGTGCCCAAATAATGCAGAGTATAAATAACAGTACCATACAGTACCCAAATAATGCAGAGTATAAATATCAGTGCCATACAGTACCCAAATAATGCAGAGTATAAATAACAGTGCCATATAGTGCCGAAATATTACAGATTATAAATAACAGTGCTATATATTACCCAAATAATACTGTGCATAAATAAGTGCCAAATAGTGCCCAAATAGTACAGAGTATAAATAACAGTGTCATATAATGCGCAAATAATACAGAGAATAAATAACAGTGCCATATAGTGCACATATAATACAGAGTATAAATAACAGTGCCATATAGTGCTCAACTAATTCAGAGTATAAATAAAAGTGCCATATAGTGGCCAAATGATATAGAGTATAAATAACAGTGCAATATAGTGCCCAAAAAATACAGAGAATAAATAACAGTGCCATACAGTGCCCAAATGATACAGAGTATAAATAACGGTGCCATATAGTGCACAAATAATACTGAGTATAAATAACGGTGCCATATAGTGCACAAAAAATACTGAGTATAAATAACATTGCCATATAGTGCCCAAATGATACAGAGAATAAATAACAGTGCTATATAATGCTCAAATAATATAGAGTATAAATAACAGTGCCATAGAGTGCCAAAATAATACTGAGTATAAGTAACAGTGCCATATAGTGCTAAAATGATACAGAGTATAAATAGCAGTGCCATATAGTGCCCAAATAATACAGAGTATAAATAAAAGTGCCATATAGTGCCCAAAGAATGCAGAGTATAAATAACAGTGCCATATAGTGCTCAAATAATAGAGAATAAATAACTGTGCCATTTAGTGCCCAAATAATACAGAGTATAAAAAAAGTGCCATACAGTGCCCAAATAACACAGAGTATAAATACCAGTGCCATATAGTGCTCAACTAATTCAGAGTATAAATAAAAGTGCCATATAGTGCCCAAATGATATAGAGTATAAATAACAGTGCCATATAGTGCCCAAAAAATACAGAGAATAAATAACAGTGCCATACAGTGCCCAAATGATACAGAGTATAAATAACGGTGCCATATAGTGCACAAATAATACTGAGTATAAATAACGGTGCCATATAGTGCCCAAATGATACAGAGTATAAATAACGGTGCCATATAGTGCACAAAAAATACTGAGTATAAATAACATTGCCATATAGTGCCCAAATGATACAGAGAATAAATAACAGTGCTATATAATGCACAAATAATATAGAGTATAAATAACAGTGTCATATAAAACGCAAATAATACAGAGTATAAATAACAATGCCATATATTGCCCAAATAATGCAGAGTATAAATCACAGTGCCATATAGTCCCCAAATAATACAGAGTATAAATAACAATGCCATATAGTGCACAAATAATACAGAGTATAAATAACAGTGCCATATAGTACCCAAAGAATGCAGAGTATAAATAACAGTGCCATATACTGCTCAGATAATGCAGAGTATAAATAACAGTGCCATATAGTGCCCAAATAATAGAGAATAAATAACAGTGCCATGTAGTGCCCAAATAATACAGAGTATAAATAAAAGTGCCATATAGTGCCCAAATGATATAGAGTATAAATAACAATGCCATATAGTGCTCAAATAATACTGAGCATAAATTAACAGTGTCATATAGTGCCCAAATGATACAGAGTATAAATAACAGTGCCATATAAAACCCAAATAATACTGCGTATAAATAAAAATGTCATATAGTGCTGAAATAAAGCAGAGTATAAATAACAGTGCCATATAGTGCCAAATAATACAGAGTATCAATAACAGTGCCATATAGTACCTTAATAATGCAGAGTATAAATAACAGTGATACACTGTATAGTGCCCAAATAATACAAAGTATAAACAACAGTGCCATATAGTGCTCAAAAGATACAGTGTATAAATAATAGTGCTATATAGTGCCCAAATAATACAGATTATAAATAACAGTGCCATATAGTGCCCAAATAATGCAAAGTATAAATAAGAGTGCCATATAGTGCCCAAATAATGCAGAGTATAAATTAAGTGTCATATAGTACCCACATAATACTGAGTATAAATAACAGTGCCGTATGATGCCCAAATAATGCAGAGTATAAATAGCAGTGCCATATAGTGCCCAAAAGATACAGGGTATAAATAACAGTGCCATATAGTGCCCAAATAATGCAAAGTATAAATATTAGTGCCATATAGTGTCCAAATATTACTGAGTATAAGTAACAGTGCCATTTAGTGCTCAAATAATAGAGTATAAATAACAGTGTCATATAGTGCCCAAATAATATAGAGTATAAATAATATAAATAACAGTGCCATATAGTGCCTAAATGATACAGAGTATAAAAAACAGTGCCATATAGTGCCCATAAAATGCAAATTATAAATATCAGTGCCATATAGCGTCGAAATATTACTGAGTATAAGTAACAGTGCCATATAGTGTCCAAATATCACTGAGTATAAATAACTGCCATATAGTGCTCAAATAATACAGAGTATAAATAACAGTGTCATATAGTGTCCAAATAATATAGAGTATAAAAAATATAAATAACAGTGCCATATAGTGCCCAAATAATACAAAGTATAAATAACAGTGCTATACAGAACCCAAATAATGCAGAGTATAAATAACAGTGCCATATAGTGCCCAAATAATACTCGATATAAATAACATTGCCATATACTACCCAAATAATACATAGTATAAATAACAGTGCCATATAGTGCCTAAATAATAGAGTATTAATAACAGTGCCATATAGTACCCAGATAATTCAGACTATAAATAGCAGTGCCATATAATACCCAAATAATGGAGTATAAATAACAGTGCCATATAGTGCCCAAATAATACAGATTATAAATAACAGTGTCATATAGTGCCAAAATAATACAGATTATAAATAACAGTGCTATATAGTGCCCAAATAATACATAGTATAAATGACAGTGCCATATAGTGCCCAAATAATACTGAATATAAATAACAGTGCCATATAGTGCCCAAATAATATAGTATAAATAATAGTGCCATATAGTGCACAAATAATAATGAGTATAAATTACAGTGCCATATAATGCCCAAATAATACTGAGTATAAATAACAGTGCCGTATAGTGCCCAAATGATACAGAGTATAAATAGCAGTGTCATATAATACCCAAATAATACAGAGTATAAATAACAATGCCATATAATGCTCAAATAATACTGAGCATAAATAACAGTGTCATATAGTGTCCAAATAATACAGAGTATAAATAACAGTGCCATACAGTACCCAAATATTGCAGAGTATAAATAACAGTGCCATACAGTACCCAAAGAATGCAGATTATAAATAACAGTGCCATATAGTGCCGAAATATTACACAGTATAAATAACAGTGCTATATATTACCCAAATAATACTGTGCATAAATAAGTGCCAAATAGTGCCCAAATAGTACAGAGTATAAATAACAGTGTCATATAATGCGCAAATAATACAGAGAATAAATAACAGTGCCATATAGTGCTCAAATACTGAGCATAAATTACAGTGTTATATAGTGCCCAAATTATACAGAGTATAAATAACAGTGCTATATAGTGCCCAAATAATACTGAGTATAAATACTAGTGCCATGTAGTGCCCAAATAATACAGAGTATAAATAACAGTGCTATATATTGCCAAAATAATACTGAGTATAAGTAACAGTGCCATATAGTGCCAAAATGATACAGAGTATAAATAGCAGTGCCATATTGTGCCCAAATAATACTGAGTATAAATAACAATGCCATATAGCGCACAAATAATACAGAGTATAAATAACAGTGCCATATAGTACCCAAAGAATGCAGAGTATAAATAACAGTGCCATATACTGCTCAAATAATACAGAGTATAAATAACAGTGCCATATAGTGCCCAAATAATAGAGATTAAATAACAGTGCCATATAGTGCCCAAATAATACAGAGTATAAATAAAAGTGCCATATAGTGCCCAAATGATATAGAGAATAAATAACAGTGCCATATAGTGCCCAAAAAATACAGAGAAAAAATAACAGTGCCATATAGTGCCCAAATGATACAGAGTATAAATAACGGTGCCATATAGTGCACAAATTATACTGAGTATAAAAAACGGTGCCATATATTGCACAAATAATACTGAGTATAAATAACATTTCCATATAGTGCCCAAATGATACAGAGAATAAATAACATTGCTATATAATGCACAAATAATACAAAGTATAAATAACAGTGTCATATAAAACCCAAATAATACAGAGTATAAATAACATTTGCATATAGTGCCCAAAAGATACAGTGTATAAATAACAGTGCCATATAATACCCAAATAATATGAAGTATAAATAACAGTGCCAAATAGTGCTCAAATAATGCAGAGTATAAATATCAGTGCCACATAGTGCCCAAATAATACATAATATAAATAACAGTGCCATATAGTGCTCAAATAATACAGAGTATAAATAACAGTGCCATATAGTACCCAGATAATTCAGAGTATAAATAGCAGTGCCATATAATACCCAAATAATAGAGTATAAATAACAGTGCCATATAGTACCCAAATAATGCAGAGTATAAAAAAAGTGTCATATAGTGCCCAAAAGAAACAGGGTATAAATAACAGTGCCATATAGTGCCCAAATAATGCAAAGTATAAATATCTGTGCCATATAGTGTCCAAAAATTACTGAGTATAAATAACAGTGCCATATAGTGCTCAAATAATACTGGTGCACGAAAAAACTGTAACCCTGCCGGTACAGGTGCTAATAGACCATCCAGAAAAAGTAGTAGTTCAGCAACCAGTCTAGTGTTGATTTAAAACATTTTTCTTTTATTCAAACATTTAAAATTCCCCAAAATGACAAGAAACCAGTGAAAAAATAATAAGGAAAAACGGACACAGCACTTATATGTAGACGTTTCTTTAGATTACATGGAACAATGAAATGACACGAAAAAAGCCTTAACCGCTATTTTTCCTTATTATTTTTTAACTGGTTTCTTGTCATTTTGGGGAATTTTAAATGTTTGAATAAAAGAAAAATGTTTTAAATCGACACTAGACTGGTTGCTGAACTACTACTTTTTCTGGATGGTCTATACATAACAGTGCCATATAGTGCCCAAATGATACAGAGAATAAATAACAGTGCTATATAATGCACAAATAATACTGAGTATAAATAACAATGCCATATAGTGCACAAATAATACTGAGTATAAATAACAGTGCCATATAGTGCCCAAATAATACATAGTATACAGTCCTATGAAAAAGTTTGGGCACCCCTATTAATCTTAATCATTTTTAGTTCTAAATATTTTGGTGTTTGCAGCAGCCATTTCAGTCTGATCTATCTAATAACTGATGGACACAGTAATATTTCAGGATTGAAATGAGGTTTATTGTACTAACAGAAAATGCGCAATATGCATTAAACCAAAATTTGACCGGTGCAAAAATATGGGCACCTCAACAGAAAAGTGACATTAATATTTAGTAGATCCTCCTTTTGCAAAGATAACAGCCTCTAGTCGCTTCCTGTAGCTTTTAATCAGTTCCTGGATCCTGGATGAAGGTATTTTGGACCATTTCTTTCTACAAAACAATTCAAGTTCAGTTAAGTTTGATGGTCGCCGAACATGGACAGCCCACTCTCAAATGATCTGAAAACAAAGATTGTTCAACATAGTTGTTCAGGGGAAGGATACAAAACGTTGTCTCAGAGATTTAACCTGTCAGTTTCCACTGTGAGGAACATAGTAAGGAAATGGAAGACCACAGGGACAGTTCTTGTTAAGCCCAGAAGTGGCAGGCCAAGAAAAATATCAGAAAGACAGAGAAGAAGAATGGTGAGAACAGTCAAGGACAATCCACAGACACCTCCAAAGAGCTGCAGCATCATCTTGCTGCAGATGGTGTCACTGTGCATCGGTCAACTATACAGCGCATTTTGCACAAGGGGAAGCTGTATGGGAGAGTGATGAGAAAGAAGCCGTTTCTGCACGTACGCCACAAATAGAGTTGCCTGAGGTATGAAAAAGCACATTTGGACAAGCCAGCTTCATTTTGGAAACAAAAATTGAGTTGTTTGGTTATAAAAAAAGGCGTTATGCATGGCGTCCAAAAAGAAACAGCATTCCAAGAAAAACACATGCTACCCACTGTAAAATTTGGTGGAGGTTCCATCATGCTTTGGGGCTGTGTGGTCAATGCCAGCATCGGGAATCTTGTTAAAGTTGAGGGTCGCATGGATTCCACTCAGTATCAGCAGATTCTTGAGAATAATGTTCAAGAATCAGTGACGAAGTTGAAGTTACGCCGGGGATGGATATTTCAGCAAGACAATGATCCAAAACACCGCTCCAAATCCTCAGGCATTCATGCAGAGGAACAATTACAATGTTCTGGAATGGCCATCCCAGTCCCCAGACCTGAATATCATTGAACATCTGTGGGATGATTTGAAGCGGGCTGTCCATGCTCGGCGACCATCTAACTTAACTGAACTTGAATTGTTTGTCCAAAATCCCTTCATCCAGGATCCAGGAACTGATTAAAAGCTACAGGAAGCGACTAGAGGCTGTTATCTTTGCAAAAGGAGGATCTACTAAATATTAATGTCACTTTTCTGTTGAGGTGCCCATACTTTTGCACCGGTCAAATTTTGGTTTAATGCATATTGCGCATTTTCTGTTAGTACAATAAACCTCATTTCAATCCTGAAATATTACTGTGTCCATCAGTTATTAGATATATCAAACTGAAATGGCAAATACCAAAATATTTAGAACTAAAAATGATTAAGATTAATAGGGGTGCCCAAAATTTTTCATAGGACTGTAAATAACAGTGCCATATAGTGCACAAATAATACATAGTATAAATTACAGTGCCATATAGTGAACAAATAATACAGAGTATAAATAACATATAGTGCCTGTTTGATAGAGTATAAATAAAAGTGCCATATAATGCTCATATAATACTGAGCATAAATAACAGTGCCATATAGTGCCCAAATAACACTAAGTATAAATAACAGTGCCATATAGTGCACAATTAATACTGAGAATAAATAACAGTGTCATATACACTCACCGGCCACTTTATTAGGTACACCATGCTAGTAACGGGTTGGACCCCCTTTTGCCTTCAGAACTGCCTCAATTCTTCGTGGCATAGATACAACAAGGTGCTGGAAGCATTCCTCAGAGATTTTGGTCCATATTGACATGATGGCATCACACAGTTGCAGTCGCAGATTTGTCGGCTGCACATCCATGATGCGAATCTCCCGTTCCACCACATCCCAAAGATGCTCCTCTATTGGATTGAGATCTGGTGACTGTGGAGGCCATTGGAGTACAGTGAACTCATTGTCATGTTCAAGAAACCAGTCTGAGATGATTCCAGCTTTATGACATGGCATTGCATTATCCTGCTGAAAGTAGCCATCAGATGTTGGGTACATTGTGGTCATAAAGGGATGGACATGGTCAGCAACAATACTCAGGTAGGCTTTGGCGTTGCAACGATGCTCAATTGGTACCAAGGGGCCCAAAGAGTGCCAAGAAAATATTCCCCACACCATGACACCACCACCACCAGCCTGAACCGTTACCGATACAAGGCAGGATGGATCCATGCTTTCATGTTGTTGACGCCAAATTCTGACCCTACCATCCGAATGTCGCAGCAGAAATCGAGACTCATCAGACCAGGCAACGTTTTTCCAATCTTCAATTGTCCAATTTCAATGAGCTTGTGCAAATTGTAGCCTCAGTTTCCTGTTCTTAGCTGAAAGGAGTGGCACCCGGTGTGGTCTTCTGCTGCTGTAGCCCATCTGTAGCCTCAAAGTTGGACGTACTGTGCGGCGTTCAGAGATGCTCTTCTGGCTACCTTGGTTGTAACGGGTGGCTATTTGAGTCACTGTTGCCTTTCTATCAGCTCGAACCAGTCTGGCCATTCTCCTCTGACCTCTGGCATCAACAACGCATTTCCGCCCCCCACAGAACTGCCGCTCACTGGATGTTTTTTCTTTTTCGGACCATTCTCTGTAAACCCTAGAGATGGTTGTGCGTGAAAATCCCAGTAGATCAGCAGTTTCTGAAATACTCAGACCAGCCCTTCTGGCACCAACAACCATGCCACGTTCAAAGGCACTCAAATCACCTTTCTTCCCCATACTGATGCTCGGTTTGAACTGCAGGAGATTGTCTTGACCATGTCTACATGCCTAAATGCACTGAGTTGCCGCCATGTGATTGGCTGATTAGAAATTAAGTGTTAACGAGCAGTTGGACAGGTGTACCTAATAAAGGGGCCGGTGAGTGTACTGCCCAAATAATACTGAGTATAAATAACAGTGCCATATAGTGCTAAAATAATACAGAGTATAAATAACAGTGCCATATAGTACCCAAAAAATGCAGAGAATAAATAACAGTGCCTTAGAGTGCCTAAATAATACAGAGTATAAATAACAGTGCCATATAGTGCACAAAAAATACATAGTATAAATAACAGTGCAATATAGTGCCCAAATAATACAGAGTATAAATAACAGTGCCATATAGTGCCCAAATGATACAGAGTATAAATAACATTGCCATATAGTGCCCAAATAATACAGAGTATAAATAACAGTGCCATATAGTGCTCAAATAATGCCGAGTATAAATAACAGTGCCATATAGTGCACAATTAATACTGAGAATAAATGACAGTGCCATATAATGCTCATATAATACTGAGTATAAATAACAGTGCCATATAGTGCCCAAATAATACTGAGTATAAATAACAGTGCCATATAATACCCAAATAATAGAGTATAATTAACAATGCCATATAGTGCTCAAATAATGCAGAGTATAAATAACAGTGTCATATAGTGCCCAAATAATACTGAATATAAATAACAGTGCAATATTGTGCTCAAATAATACAGAGTATAAATAACAGTGCCATATAGTACCCAAATAATGCAGAGTATAAATAACAGTGCCATATAGTGCCTAAATAATACAGAGTATAAATAACAGTGCCATATAGTGCACAAAAAAATAAATAATATAAATAACAGTGCCATATAGTGCACAAATAATTCTGAGTATAAATAACAGTGCCATATAGTGCCCAGATGATAGAGAATAATTAACAGTGTAATATAGTACCCAAATAATTCAGAGTATAAATAACAGTGCCATATAGTGCCCAAATATTACAGAGTATAAATAACAGTGCCATATAGTGCACTAATATTACTGAGTATAAATAACAGTGCTATATATTACCCAAATAATACTGTGCATAAATAAGTGCCATATAGTGCCCAAAAAGTACAGAGTATAAATAACAGTGTCATATAGTGCGCAAATAATACAGAGTATAAATAACAGTGCCATATAGTGCCCAAATGATACAGAGTATAAATAACAGTGACATATAAAACCCAAATAATACAGAGTATAAATAACAATGCCATATAGTGCTCAAAAATTGCAGATTATAAATAACAGTGCCATATAGTGCCCAAATAATACATAGTATAAATAACAGTGCCATATAGTGCACAAATAATACTGAGTATAAATAACAATGCCATATAGTGCTCAAATAATGCAGAGTATAAATAATAGTGCCATGTAGTGCACATATAATACTGAGTATAAATAACAGTGCCATGTAGTGCCCAAATAATACATAGTATAAGTAACAGTGCCATATAGTGCTCAAATAATGCAGAGTATAAATAATAGTGCCCAAATAAAACAGAGTATAAATAACAGTGCCATATAGTGCCCAAAAGATACAGGGTATAAATAACAGTGCCATTCAGTGCCTAAATAATACAGAGTATAAATAACAGTGCCATATAGTGCCCAAATGATACAGAGTATAAATAACAGTGCCATATAATACCCAAATAATAGAGTATAAATAACAATGCCATATAGTGCTCAAATAATGCAGAGTATAAATAACAGTGCCATATAGTGCCCAAATAATACAGAGCATAAATAACAATGCCATATAGTGTACAAATAATACTGAGTATAAATAGCAGTGCCATATAGTGCACAAATAATACTCAGTATAAATAACAGTGCCATATAGTGCCCAAATAATTCAGAGTATAAATAATATAAATAACAGTGCCATACAGTGCCCAAATGATACAGAGTATAAATAACAGTGCCATATAGTGTCCAAATATTACAGAGTATAAATAACAGTGCCATATGGTGCCCAAATAATACTGAGTATAAATAACATTGCCATATAGTGCAAAAATAATAGAGTTTTGATAACAGTGCCATATAGTACCCTGATAATTCAGAGTATAAATAACAGTGTCATATAATACCCAAATAATACTCAGTATACATAACAGTGTCATATAGTGCCTAAATAATACAGAGTATAAATATCAGTGCCATATAGTACTCAAATAATACTGAGTATAAATAGCAGTGCCATATAGTACCCTAATAATGCAGAGTATAAATAGCAGTGTCATATAGTGCCCAAATAATACAGAGTATAAATATCAGTGCCATATAGTACCCTAATAATACAGAGTATAAATAGCAGTGTCATATAGTGCCCAAATAATACAGAGTATAAATAACAGTGCCATATAGTGCCCAGATATTACTGAGTATAAATAACAGTGCCATATAGTGTCAAAATATTACTGAGTATAAATAACAGTGCCATATAGTGCCCAAATAATACTGAGTATAAATAACAGTGCCATATAGTGCCCAAATAATACTGAGTATAAATAACAGTGCCATATAGTGCCCAAATAATAGCGTATTGATAACAGTGCCATATATTACCCAGATAATTCAGAGTATAAATAGCAGTGCCATATAATGCCCATATAATGGAGTATAAATAACAATGTCATATAGTGCCCAAATAATACAGAGTTCAAGTAACAGTGCCATATAGTGCCTAAATAATGCAGATTATAAATAATAGTGCCATATAGTGCCCAAATAATACAGAGTATAAATATCAGTGCCATATCGTACTCAAATTATACAGAGTATAAATAACAGTGTCATATAGTGCTCACATAATACTGAGTATAAATAACAGTGCCATATAGTGCCCAAATAATACTGAGTATAAGTAACACTGCCTTATAGTGCCCAAATAATACTCAGTATAAATTACAGTGTCATATAGTGCCCTAATAATGCAGAGTATAAATAACAGTGCCCTATAGTGCCCAGATATTACTGAGTATAAATAACAATGTCATATAATACCCAAATAATAGAGTATAAATATCAGTGCCATATAGTGTCCAAATATTACTGAGTATAAATAACAGTGCCATATAGTGTCAAAATATTACTGAGTATAAATAACAGTGCCATATAGTGCCCAAATAATACTGAGTATAAATAACAGTGCCATATAGTGCCCAAATAATAGCGTATTGATAACAGTGCCATATATTACCCAGATAATTCAGAGTATAAATAGCAGTGCCATATAATGCCCAAATAATAGAGTATAAATAACAATGTCATATAGTGCCCAAATAATACAGAATACAAGTAACAGTGCCATATAGTGCCTAAATAATGCAGATTATAAATAATAGTGCCATATAGTGCCCAAATAATACAGAGTATAAATAACAGTGCCATATAGTGCCCAAATTATACAGAGTATAAATAACAGTGTCATATAGTGCTCAAATAATACTGAGTATAAATAACAGTGCCATATAGTGCCCAAATAATAGCGTATTGATAACAGTGCCATATATTACCCAGATAATTCAGAGTATAAATAGCAGTGCCATATAATACCCAAATAATAGAGTATAAATAACAATGCCATATAGTGCCCAAATAATACAAAGTATAAATAACAATGTCATATAGTGCCCAAATAATAAAGAGTACAAATAACAGTGCCATATAGTGCCTAAATAATGCAGATTATAAATAACAGTGCCATATAGTGCCCAAATAATACAGAGTATAAATAACAGTGCCATATAGTGTCCAAATAATACAGAGTATAAATAACAGTGCCATATAGTGCCCAAATAATACAGAGTATAAATAACAGTGCCATATAGTGTCCAAATAATACAGAGTATAAATAACAGTGCCATATAGTGCATAATCAGGAACGAATTCCAAACCATATAGTCCCTTAATGTGATCAAAAATTACAGTGACAAGTTATACTGTAGATCTGTATGGGACAGAAATAACAGCGCTAATGGAATTACAACTACCGCACCGTTCTATGGGCCTTGGGGGTTCCTCTATGCGCCCACTATGGTCCAGGTGCCCACCTGTCCCATCATTTGGTTTTGGTGCACTTTCCGTCGGCTGGCTTCCTCCTGTGCTCCGGTGTCTCCGTCTGTCTTAGTGTCGGCTCCATAGCTTGTAGGCCCAAATTAAAGGGCCATCAAATACAGAAATATCGGGGGGCTCAGTAGCCATCCTGCCACTCCGAGCTCCTGTCTCTACTTGTAGAGGATTGACGTATTGACAGTATCGGACATCGGTCTGCGCTCTGTTATCTTTCTATTCTCCTAGATGATCAGTTAGAGGAGGCCTACATTACCAGAGACTGCATGGACCCGACACACTGCGACCTCAGCGAGAGCGTCACCATACCATTCATAAGGACATCATATGCCACCACCTGCTGCACCACCGATAAGTGCACACCGCCCACCCCCACCTGTAAGTAATACACACTGTACCGACATATCAGCTCCGGAAGTCTTATCTGCAGGGGGCGCCAATACAAAATATGTGACCAGATGTAATGTAATGTAAGTACACAGTGACTGCTCCTGCAGAATAGTGAGCGCAGCTCTGGAGTATAATACAGGATAAGTAATGTAATGTATGTACACAGTGACTGTACCAGCAGAATAGTGAGCGCAGCTCTGGAGTATAATACAGGATAAGTAATGTAATGTATGTACGCAGTGACTGTACCAGCAGAATAGTGAGCGCAGCTCTGGAATATAATACAGGATAAGTAATGTAATGTATGTACACAGTGACTGCACCAGCAGAATAGTGAGCGCAGCTCTGGGGTATAATACAGGATAAGTAATGTAATGTATGTACACAGTGACTGTACCAGCAGAATAGTGAGCGCAGCTCTGGAATATAATACAGGATAAGTAATGTAATGTATGTACACAGTGACTGCACCAGCAGAATAGTGAGTGCAGCTCTGGGGTATAATACAGGATAAGTAATGTAATGTATGTACACAGTGACTGCACCAGCAGAATAGTGAGCGCAGCTCTGGAGTATAATACAGGATAAGTAATGTAATGTATGTACACAGTGACTGCACCAGCAGAATAGTGAGTGCAGCTCTGGGGTATAATACAGGATAAGTAATATATTGTATGTACACAGTGACTGCTCCTGCAGAATAGTGAGCGCAGCACTGGAGTATAATACAGGATAAGTAATGTAATGTATGTACACAGTGACTGTACCAGCAGAATAGTGAGCGCAGCTCTGGAGTATAATACAGGATAAGTAATGTAATGTATGTACACAGTGACTGTACCAGCAGAATAGTGAGCACAGCTCTGGAATATAATACAGGATAAGTAATGTAATGTATGTACACAGTGACTGTACCAGCAGAATAGTGAGCGCAGCTCTGGAGTATAATACAGGATAAGTAATGTAATGTATGTACACAGTGACTGTACCAGCAGAATAGTGAGCGCAGCTCTGGAATATAATACAGGATAAGTAATGTAATGTATGTACACAGTGACTGCACCAGCAGAATAGTGAGCGCAGCTCTGGGGTATAATACAGGATAAGTAATGTAATGTATGTACACAGTGACTGTACCAGCAGAATAGTGAGCGCAGCTCTGGAGTATAATACAGGATAAGTAATGTAATGTATGTACACAGTGACTGTACCAGCAGAATAGTGAGCGCAGCTCTGGAGTATAATACAGGATAAGTAATGTAATGTATGTACACAGTGACTGTACCAGCAGAATAGTGAGCGCAGCTCTGGAATATAATACAGGATAAGTAATGTAATGTATGTACACAGTGACTGCACCAGCAGAATAGTGAGTGCAGCTCTGGGGTATAATACAGGATAAGTAATGTAATGTATGTACACAGTGACTGCACCAGCAGAATAGTGAGCGCAGCTCTGGAGTATAATACAGGATAAGTAATGTAATGTATGTACACAGTGACTGCACCAGCAGAATAGTGAGTGCAGCTCTGGGGTATAATACAGGATAAGTAATATATTGTATGTACACAGTGACTGCTCCTGCAGAATAGTGAGCGCAGCACTGGAGTATAATACAGGATAAGTAATGTAATGTATGTACACAGTGACTGTACCAGCAGAATAGTGAGCGCAGCTCTGGAGTATAATACAGGATAAGTAATGTAATGTATGTACACAGTGACTGTACCAGCAGAATACTGAGCACAGCTCTGGAATATAATACAGGATAAGTAATGTAATGTATGTACACAGTGACTGTACCAGCAGAATAGTGAGCGCAGCTCTGGAGTATAATACAGGATAAGTAATGTAATGTATGTACACAGTGACTGTACCAGCAGAATAGTGAGCGCAGCTCTGGAATATAATACAGGATAAGTAATGTAATGTATGTACACAGTGACTGCACCAGCAGAATAGTAAGCGCAGCTCTGGAGTATAATACAGGATAAGTAATGTAATGTATGTACACAGTGACTGTACCAGCAGAATAGTGAGCGCAGCTCTGGAATATAATACAGGATAAGTAATGTAATGTATGTACACAGTGACTGCACCAGCAGAATAGTGAGCGCAGCTCTGGGGTATAATACAGGATAAGTAATGTAATGTATGTACACAGTGACTGTACCAGCAGAATAGTGAGCGCAGCTCTGGAGTATAATACAGGATAAGTAATGTAATGTATGTACACAGTGACTGCACCAGCAGAATAGTGAGCGCAGCTCTGGAGTATAATACAGGATAAGTAATGTAATGTATGTACACAGTGACTGCACCAGCAGAATAGTGAGCGCAGCTCTGGAGTATAATACAGGATAAGTAATGTAATGTATGTACACAGTGACTGTACCAGCAGAATAGTGAGCGCAGCTCTGGAATATAATACAGGATAAGTAATGTAATGTATGTACAAAGTGACTGTACCAGCAGAATAGTGAGCGCAGCTCTGGAGTATAATACAGGATAAGTAATGTAATGTATGTACAAAGTGACTGCACCAGCAGAATAGTGAGCGCAGCTCTGGAGTATAATACAGGATAAGTAATGTAATGTATGTACACAGAGACTGCACCAGCAGAATAGTGAGCGCAGCTCTGGAGTATAATACAGGATAAGTAATGTAATGTATGTACACAGTGACTGTACCAGCAGAATAGTGAGCGCAGCTCTGGAGTATAATACAGGATAAGTAATGTAATGTATGTACACAGTGACTGTACCAGCAGAATAGTGAGCGCAGCTCTGGAGTATAATACAGGATAAGTAATGTAATGTATGTACACAGAGACTGCACCAGCAGAATAGTGAGCGCAGCTCTGGAGTATAATACAGGATAAGTAATGTAATGTATGTACACAGTGACTGTACCAGCAGAATAGTGAGCGCAGCTCTGGAGTATAATACAGGATAAGTAATGTAATGTATGTACACAGTGACTGTACCAGCAGAATAGTGAGCGCAGCTCTGGAGTATAATACAGGATAAGTAATGTAATGTATGTACACAGTGACTGTACCAGCAGAATAGTGAGCGCAGCTCTGGAGTATAATACAGGATAAGTAATGTAATGTATGTACACAGAGACTGCACCAGCAGAATAGTGAGCGCAGCTCTGGAGTATAATACAGGATAAGTAATGTAATGTATGTACACAGTGACTGTACCAGCAGAATAGTGAGCGAAGCTCTGGAGTATAATGCAGGATAAGTAATGTAATGTATGTACACAGTGACTGTACCAGCAGAATAGTGAGCGCAGCTCTGGAGTATAATACAGGATAAATAATGTAATGTATGTACACAGTGACTGCACCAGCAGAATAGTGAGCTCAGCTGTGGAGTGTAATACAGGATAAGTAATGTAATGTATGTACACAGTGACTGTACCAGCAGAATAGTGAGCTCAGCTCTGGAGTGTAATACAGGATAAGTAATGTAATGTATGTACACAGTGACTGTACCAGCAGAATAGTGAGCGCAGCGCTGGAGTATAATATAGGATAAGTAATGTAATGTATGTACACAGTGACTGTACCAGCAGAATAGTGAGCTCAGCTCTGGAGTGTAATACAGGATAAGTAATGTAATGTATGTACACAGTGACTGTACCAGCAGAATAGTGAGCGCAGCTCTGGAGTGTAATACAGGATAAGTAATGTAATGTATGTACACAGTGACTGTACCAGCAGAATAGTGAGCGCAGTTCTGGAGTATAATACAGGATAAGTAATGTAATGTATGTACACAGTGACTGTACCAGCAGAATAGTGAGCGCAGCTCTGGGGTATAATACAGGATAAGTAATGTAATGTATGTACACAGTGACTGCACCAGCAGAATAGTGAGCGCAGCTCTGGAGTATAATACAGGATAAGTAATGTAATGTATGTACACAGTGACTGCACCAGAAGAATAGTGAGCGCAGCTCTGGAGTATAATACAGGATAAGTAATGTAATGTATGTACACAGTGACTGCACCAGCAGAATAGTGAGCGCAGCTCTGGTGTATAATACAGGATAAGTAATGTAATGTATGTACACAGTGACTGTACCAGCAGAATAGTGAGCGCAGCTCTGGTGTATAATACAGGATAAGTAATGTAATGTATGTACACAGTGACTGCACCAGCAGAATAGTGAGCGCAGCTCTGGAGTATAATACAGGATAAGTAATGTAATGTATGTACACAGTGACTGCACCAGCAGAATAGTGAGCGCAGCTCTGGAGTATAATACAGGATAAGTAATGTAATGTATGTACACAGTGACTGCACCAGCAGAATAGTGAGCGCAGCTCTGGATTTTAATACAGAATGTAACTCAGGATCAGTACAGGATAACTAGATGAGACGGTCTATTGTAGTAAGGGGATATATTGATGTAAGTTTAGTTGTTTAAGGCTCATGGGTGTAGAGATGGAAGTTTACACCAAGCTCGTCTGTACTGGGTTACACAAGCTGGACCATGACACGGTTTGGTTGGTCTTTGCTATGCGTCACCTTTCTTTTCTGCACATTATTGATCTCAGTTGATCATGCTGCATCTTATACAGAATTTCTGTATGACGACGTCTTTTTGCTGCTTTCGTTACTTTTAGTGCCACCAGAAAACAAAACTGAGAATGGCGTGCGGTGCCCCTCCTGCTATTCACCCAGCAAAGACGTATGTGAGGCCAAGAACACAATGAGCTGCACCGGAGAGGAGAAGCATTGCGTCCTTTTTGAGCAAAGCATGTCATTTGGTAAGCAGACTATAAGCCGTCACTTCCTCATCACATGTCCCATGTCAGTGGGTGCATCACTCTGCTCGACTGGAAGTCCCGGTGGTAGAGGATTGGGTGCAGCCTCTCAGACAACTGATCGGTAATCGGTAACACAACCCCCCGCCCTCACATATTGGTGACCTGTCTGAACTGGTCAGTAACTCTGCAGACAATGTAATCTAGTCTAATAGAGCGTGCGATTCTGGATCACACGTTCAGTTACTAGGAAAATCCTGTACTAACTAAGGGCTCGTTCACAGTGAGTGGAGGGGGGCGCCTGTTCTCTCTCTACACAGTGAAGGTAGAGGGGAGCTGGTGCAGATCGGTGAGGTCGGTGTGATCGGTGTGGTTGCTGTGACTGGTGAGATCAGTGTGGTAGGTGTGATCGGTTTGATCAATGTGGTCGGTGTGATCGGTATGTTTAGTATGGTCGGAGGGATCGGTGTGATCGATGTGGTTGATATGATCGGTGTGGTCTGTGTGGTCGATGCAATTGGTGTGATCGGTATGGTTGGTGTGATCTGAGTGATCGGTGTGGTCAGTGTGATCAGTTTGATTGGTGCTATCGGTGTGGTCGGTATGATCAGTGTGGTTGGTATGATCAGTGTGATCGATGTGGTTGGTATGATCAGTGTGATCGGTATGGTCGGTGTGATCTGAGTGATCAGTGTGATCAGTTTGGTGCTATCGGTGTGGTTGGTATGATCAGTGTGATCGATGTGGTTGGTGTGATTGGTGAGGTCTGTGTGATTGGTGTGGTTGGTATGATCAGTGTAATCGGTGCAATCGGTGTGGTTGGTGTGATCGATGTGGTTGGTATGATCAGTGCGATCAATGTGGTTGGTGTGATTGGTGAGGTCTGTGTGATTGGTGTGGTTGGTATGATCGGTGCGATCGGTGTGATCTGAGTGATCGGTGTGGTCAGTGTGATCGGTGTGGTCAGTGTGATCGATGTGGTTGGTGTGATTGGTGAGGTCTGTGTGATTGGTGAGGTCTGTGTGATTGGTGTGGTTGGTATGATCAGAGCGATCGGTGTGATCGATGTGGTTGGTATGATCAGTGCGATCGATGTGGTAGGTGTGATCGGTTTGATCAATGTGGTCGGTGTGATCGGTATGTTTAGTATGGTCGGAGGGATCGGTGTGATCGATGTGGTTGATATGATCGGTGTGGTCTGTGTGGTCGATGCGATTGGTGTGATCGGTATGGTTGGTGTGATCTGAGTGATCGGTGTGGTCAGTGTGATCAGTTTGATTGGTGCTATCGGTGTGGTTGGTATGATCAGTGTGATCGGTGTGATCGATGTGGTTGGTATGATCAGTGTGATCGGTATGGTCGGTGTGATCTGAGTGATCAGTGTGATCAGTTTGGTGCTATCGGTGTGGTTGGTATGATCAGTGTGATCGATGTGGTTGGTGTGATTAGTGAGGTCTGTGTGATTGGTGTGGTTGGTATGATCGGTGCGATCGGTGTGATCTGAGTGATCGGTGTGGTCAGTGTGATCGATGTGTTTGGTGTGATTGGTGAGGTCTGTGTGATTGGTGAGGTCTGTGTGATTGGTGTGGTTGGTATGATCAGTGTGATTGGTGCGATCGGTGTGATCGATGTGGTTGGTATGATCAGTGCGATCGATGTGGTTGGTGTGATTGGTGAGGTCTGTGTGGTCGGTGTGATCGGTGCGATTATGTCCCTACCAAGATGATATTGTTTCTGGTATATTTTAATGCCTTAAACAATCCACTATATAAAAGATAGATAAATGTATATTTGTTCAACCCCTGTGTTATATTTTATGGTAATGATCATAAATGACAGTGAGTATAATCCGATAGCTCCGCCCCCCGCGCCGCGGCACCTCCAATCTCCTGATGTCATATCATGTTCTTCTTGTAGAGCGTACTGGCACGAATGGATTTGGCTGCGCCTCAGTCAATGTCTGCAGACGAGACGGATCTCTGAGTGTTCTAGGAAGACCCGGGAAATTGGATACTTATAAATGTGCTAATTCCAGCACCAATGACAAACTACAGCCGGGTAGGTAAAGCGGGTCAATAAATAGCCAGATGGATGGGCAGATAGATAGGAGATAGGGAGCAGGGTCGGACTGGGGTGTCTAGGTCTCACCAGTGGAATTGTTTCTTGGAGCCCACCGGCAGGACCCTGCAGATCAGCAACAAGACACGATGACTAAAGGTAATAACATGTCGGGAGCCATGCTGCTCACCCACTATGCCATGTGCACTACCTAAATATACTGCTGCACCTTGTATGACAAGTGATCAGCGCGGCTCCTAGAAATGCTACTATTACCTGTAGCTGCTCGGTCCTGGAAAAGGCTGATCTGCAGAGGTCCTGGCTGTTGTATCATCACAGATGTAATATTGATGGCTTATCCTAAGGACAGACCATCAATATTAGAAAGATGAATAAATCCTTTAGGGCTAGTTCACACGGAGATACATGAACTCGCAGACACCAGGCTTCCCGTCGTGGCATTCCGCTCCGGATTAGGCCCAAATGAATGGGCCGGAGCCTCGTGCCGCGGATGCAGAGACTGACTCAGCCGCGGAATCCGCGGTAAGATAGGGCAGCTCGCTTCTTTGTTCCGCTTTGTTTAGCTAGCGAGCGGCTCCCATTAAAGTCATTGGGAGCAATTTTTGGCAGCGGATTTTGAGGCGGATTCTGCCTCAATAACCGCTGCCAACTTCCTCGAGTGAACAAGCCCTTAAAGTGGTTGTCCAGGAATTGGCGCAACTCATGTCCCGGGCGGGAAGTGTAAAATCAAAAACAAATAAATAAGCCTACTCACCTGTCCCCGGCGCTCCGGTGTGCGCTGCCAGTGTCCATTCAGTCTCGTGCCGCCGCCTCCTTGCTGGGAGTCCTGTACCTCATGTGATCGCTGAGACTGGTTAGGTAAAGAATTGCCAAAAATGAGAGCATGAGACCGAACGGACACAGGCGGGGACAGCGGGGGGCTGGGGACAGGTCAGTATACACCTCCCTGGCGCCCACCACAGTGATCACTCCAGTTTTATAGACAACCTCTTCTAAGGTGATGTCTGGGCCAAATATATTATGGTCTCTTCACTGGTCTCCCCCAATACAGTGGCCTCTTCACTGGTCTCCCCCAATACAGTGGCCTCTTCACTGGTCTCCCCCAATACAGTGGCCTCTTCACTGGTCTCCCCCAATACAGTGGCCTTTTCACTGGTCTCCCCCAATACAGTGGCCTCTTCACTGGTCTCCCCCAATACAGTGGTCTCTTCACTGGTCTCCCCCAATACAGTGGCCTCTTCACTGGTCTCCCCCAATACAGTGGCCTCTTCACTGGTCTCCCCCAATACAGTGGCCTTTTCACTGGTCTCCCCCAATACAGTGGCCTCTTCACTGGTCTCCCCCAATACAGTGGCCTTTTCACTGGTCTCCCCCAATACAGTGGCCTCTTCACTGGTCTCCCCCAATACAGTGGCCTCTTCACTGGTCTCCCCCAATACAGTGGCCTCTTCACTGGTCTCCCCCAATACAGTGGCCTCTTCACTGGTCTCCCCCAATACAGTGGCCTCTTCACTGGTCTCCCCCAATACAGTGGCCTCTTCACTGGTCTCCCCCAATACAGTGGCCTCTTCACTGGTCTCCCCCAATACAGTGGCCTCTTCACTGGTCTCCCCCAATACAGTGGCCTTTTCACTGGTCTCCCCCAATACAGTGGCCTTTTCACTGGTCTCCCCCAATACAGTGGCCTCTTCACTGGTCCCCCCATACAGTGGTCTCTTCACTGGTCTCCCCCAATACAGTGGTCTCTTCACTGGTCTCCCCCAATACAGTGGCCTTTTCACTGGTCTCCCCCAATACAGTGGCCTTTTCACTGGTCTCCCCCAATACAGTGGCCTCTTCACTGGTCCCCCCATACAGTGGCCTCTTCACTGGTCTCCCCCAATACAGTGGCCTCTTCACTGGTCTCCCCCAATACAGTGGCCTCTTCACTGGTCCCCCCATACAGTGGTCTCTTCACTGGTCTCCCCCCATACAGTGGTCTCTTCACTGGTCCCCCCATAATGTATAGGGTACAGTAATGGGGCCATTATATTGTGTGGGGGCAGTGATGGGGTAACATCCTGTGCGGAGGGGGGATGGTAAACTGTGTGGGGCATATTAAAGGGGTTGTGCAGGGTGAATCTTCTTTATTATGGCCTGTGCTCAGTATAAGCCATGAATACCTGACACCTCACATTGCAGAAACACAACGTCTGCGGCCACTACAGAAAAACTAATTATGTGTTTTATAAAACCAGCAAAGTGAATGGAATGTAATGAGACTGACGTCATCCGCAGACGGCAGGAAAAAGATGTGGAACAGCCACAACCTCTAACATGCGTGCGCGTCTAAAAACATGGCCGCTTACTTTCAGCTGCGCAATCGGGAGAAAGTATCGGGAAAAATTCATCAAAAGCGCGAGAAAAACCGCTGTGGAAAAAATACATTGAGATTGGCCGCTATTTAGTCCACAGGGTTTCTGAGCTGCGTCTCACTATATACCTACACACTCAGGCCTGGTTCACATCTGCGTTCAGTAATCCATTTGGGGACTCCGCATGGTGACCCCCCCCCCCCTCCCGAACAGACTATTGAACACATTAGCAAGCGGTGTGCAGTGAAAGCACACGGACCTCATAGACTATAATGGGATCCGTGTGCTTTCTGTGCGGTGTCCACACGGAAAATGTGGACAGAAATGTACTTCATGATCTACTTTCCTGTCCACATGTTCCGTACAGAGACCGCGCGGAAAGCACACGGACTCCATTATAGTCTATGGGGTCCATGTGCTTTCACTGCACAACACTTGCTAATGCTTTCATAGTTCATTCGGGAGGCCCCCATGCAGACTCCCCGAATGGATTACCAAACGCAGATGTGAACCAAGCCTTATACATATACCATATATACACTATCATACCATATATATATATATACACACATATACATCTATATACATTCATATACCATATATGTCATATACATACTTATATGAATGCATGAATACTATATATACTCAAATATATACATACACTCACACTTACACACTATTATAGTATACTGTATATACATACCTGTATACAAACACACAGTACTCACACAATATACAAGGCACATAAGGTAAACAAATGTACACATATATACATATTAAATGGACAGATTTTACCAAAATAATATAATCACATTTTCCAGAAGAGTGACGCATCGCAGCAGACGGCTTCCAGTCTACCCCACACGCTCCAATGTGAGAGACGACTCGCTGTGAGGAGGAGGGGGAGGGGAGGGGAGGGGAGGGAGGAAGTCCGGGCAGCACAGCAGGTTCGCACAGGAGAGCAGCCATAGATGCAGCAGGTCAGTGAGAGGATTATGAGCAGCCATAATAGCTGATCCTGAAGCTGCACACGCGTCCTCTGATATATACTTTCCCTATATACCAGGAGGACACCATGTGCAGCTTCAAAATCAGCTAATGAGGGCCCGTGTGTGTTAAGGCAAATGCAGATGCATTGGTCAGGTGCTCGATTGGGGGCCCCGACCAATGTATCTGCATTAGTACAATAAGGACTTAAATGTCAGGGCTCGGGGCCCAGCGGGGGATTCATCGGTTCCCCAGTGGGCCAGTCCAACCCTGGATAAGAGATAGATAGATAGATAGATAGATAGATATATAGATGCCATCAGATGTGAAAGAAAAGAGAACTTTCTAAAGATTTTGGATCCATGGATTAATCTTATTTTCAATGTTGCATTATAATAATTCTCTACCCCCGCCCTAGGTGTACACTGTAATTCCTCCTTCTCCATTGTCTGCTTCAGGACATTTTCTTTGGTGCACCTTCTGCCACGACTACAATGTTAATGACTGCACGGACGAGTCCTATCTGTGCACCCCTGAGGAGGACGTCTGCGTCTTAGAGAAAACAAGGAGTATATATGGTACAAGCAATACCACATTTATACAGTATTTGTAATGTGTTGATACCTTTGGTTAAAGATGGCGGCGCCCGTGGCCCCTCTGTACTTTAGATGCCGCAGTCGATTTAATACAGTGTTAAAAGCTACGATCGGTGTCTACGGGCTATCCAAAAACCCTACACCCCTTTAATCATTCCCTTTAATTATTTTGTATCATCCAAGTCTGTACATTGGAATATTTTTGTTTCCAGATGGTCGAGAAGAAGTAGAAATTACCAAACGATGCGGCACCTCCAACGAATGTAGCAGAGTCGGCACCATCAGAAGCTCCACCAAGACGATATTTATAAATACCACTTGTTGTGAGGAGAACGTCTGCGATCCGCCTCCTCCGACCTGTAAGTGTCTGACGTAGTGGAAGAGTGAAGAAGAGGGTGGAGCCGATCTTGAGATTTCAGGATCAATTTTAAAATCCGATTTCCGAACATTTTCTAGCCAATCCCGATCGCCGATCGGATCTTTCCCGATCTCGATTGGTCAACCTTATGAATGATCTATACATGAACAGGGTTGAGCCGATCTTGAGATAACCTCTGACCTCGATCCCGCCAGAAAAGATCGGGATCAGAATTCCGATCCCGATCGTGAAGTTTACTCGATCGCCAATCGGAATCTGATCTTTTCCGATCCCGATCGCTCTACCCTAGTGAAGAGTCCTCCATGGTGTCTTATCCAGTATTGTGCAATGTTATAAGGAGAGATGAGCCAAATTCTCCAAAAGCTTTGCGACATGAGAAGTGAAGTTATATTTTGGGGTCTCTTCAGACCTCAGAGTATAATAGCTGGAGGCCCAAGGGAGGGGTAACAAATAACAAAAAATTTATGCTCACCCCCCTACCTCGCCTCTTCTGGCCCATTCTTGTAGCATCCAGTACATTCTCTAGGTTCTCTTTTGGTCTCTTTTGGCCTCCATGGTGAGGTCATCTGCTTGGGGTCACTTCTGAGGCCTGTGATTGGGTGACCCTTGGTTATTTGACCTTTTGCGATTTTGTTGTAATTGGGAAGGCAGGTCAGAAGACACCAAGTTATAATCAACTTCTGACCTACCAAGCCAATTCCATGGGTGGTGTCCATGGTTGATGATAATATTCACACATATCCCTCGTAGAGTCCATCCACCTTAGACCAATGGGCTCACTTGTTGACCAGATCTTATGAAAGTTGGCCTAAGAACTCACTGGCTCCACCATCACCATGGCCTATATCAATGAGGCAGCATGTAAACTTCCCCTTTAAGAATGACATACTTAAGAAGAACAAGCCAAAAATGTAAAGGAAGATTCCATCCGTGATGTCCTGAGACAATGACGAGCCCCTCTTAGGAGAACATCAGTGACAGGTCTTAAAAGATGAAGAATGGAAATCTGGGGGCGGAGCCTGACCGCTGAACGAGACGGCCGCTTAACATCAGAGCTCCCGTCGGTTCGGCTGGAAAACCTGTTTATATCGCACTTACCTGGTCCGGAGATGGTGAAGCCGCTCAAGGAAAAGGTGGGGGACAGACCGGAGACCCCGAAATCCAAGAAAGGTACCGGGGATCTTGACAAATTTCTTCGTAAGAAGGCCCTAACTTCTCCAGCGCGCATTCACAAAATGGCGCCGACGCTCCCTCCTGCAGAGGACCAAGACGGCCTAGACGACTCAGACCGAGACAGCTCTGGCGGCGGAATGGAGGTATCAGATTTACACGATTCTTCCCCTATTTCTCGTGCTTATTTGAAAAAAGTGCTTTCTCAGGCCCTAGCACAGGCCCTCTCCCCTGTAATGAAAGAACTGGGGGATATTAAGGCTGAAGTTGGACGTATGGGGGAGCGCCTAGACGTTGTGGAGCATACACAGACGGACATTATTTCTTTTTGCAATGCTACTGAGCAATGCTGCAAACAACAACTTAATGCATTGAATCTGGCCTTAGAAAGAATAGAAGACCAGGAAAATAGGGGAAGGCGCAAAAATATAAGATTTAAAGGCATTCCAGAATCGATACCACATCAGGACTTGCCTGAGGTAGCTATGAAACTTTTCACTAAGCTTTTGGGGGAAGAACAGGCAGCCTCCATTTCCATTGAGCGCATCCACAGAGCCCTGCGCCCCATTCCACAAGATGGCGACCCACCCAGGGATGTAATTTGTGCTTTACTTTGCTATACAGATACGGCGGCAATATTTAAGGCTGCTAGATCTCACAAGGATTTATCTCTAGATGGAGAACCAATCCTCTTATTTCAGGACTTAGCTCCTTCTACTTTGTACAAAAGACGTTTAATGAGGCCACTCACTACTTATTTGAGAGAGAAGAAGATTTTGTTCCGCTGGCTCTTTCCTTTCGGTATCCAATTTCAGTATGAAGGCAGATGCTGTACCATTAGAGTCCCGGACGACCTGCCTGCAGCATGGGACGTTCTCCATATTGAACCCATTCGTATTACGTCGTGGCTATCAGTCACGGATGAACATTTGGACTTTCCAAAACTGCCCTCTTTGGAGCAATGGTCTAAAGTGTCCAAAGGGAAAACATCGAAAATTCGTAAATTTACCTAAAAGAGCTGCATTGGTATTTATGTTCTGCTGTTATTTGCGATTTTGTCTACCTTTTATATAAGATCCTCACCTATCCAACTAGAGGCTGCTCTTTATGAGACTTTATAAGTTTTTATGCTTATAACTTTTTGACTTTATGTGCCGTTTCCGTTCCTGGTAATATTTGCTATGCTGTTTTTATAGTTCCATATGGTTCTCCAGTCGACATTGACGATCAGGTGATCATGTACTATTCGTGGTCCTACATAACCTCCGCTTCCTCTCTATACCCCCCCGAGATTGTTTACCCTTGGTTTTCATTTTTGATTTCCATCATGTTTTTATATGTTTGGCATAGTTATTCCATGTTCTTCGGGTCCAAAGGTGCTAGTCTAACATTACTTAAGATAAGCTCTCCTGATAGCTCTTTCTGCTCAACCCACATTGATTTTACATGGCATCTATCAAAGTGACATCATGGAATGTTTGTGGTTTGAATACGCCGCAAAAAAGGTCCCAATTGTTGGCCTTACTAAAGAAATTTGGCTCAGATATTTGTTTTTTGCAGGAAACCCGCTTTAAGGCCTCCTCTGTGCCAAAACTCTCAACCATCCGTTACAAACACTGGTTTCATAGTTGTAATGTTAAATCCTCCAGAGGGGTGTCGATTGCAATAGCTAAGACGGTCCCCTTTGAACCCTTGGTGGTATGTGCCGATCCAGAAGGGCGCTTCCTTTTCGTGAAAGGTAAAATAGGTAATCAGATTTTCTCATTTTGTAATGTATATGCTCCCAATGTGAAGCAAACAATGTGGGTCTCACAAACGCTTGCTAAATTTCGGGACTTTGCTGAGGGAATAAAAATAGTAGGAGGGGATTTTAACATTGCAATGAATCCTAGTTTAGACTCCTCTCCGCCCTCCAAAGTACAGTCTCAAAAAGCCCTCTCTAGGTTGCATAAATCGTTACAGGAGACAGGTATTATTGACACTTGGAGAGTTCACCACCGCTCCTCTAAGGATTTCACCTACCAGTCCCCGATGCACTCCTCTTCTCATAGACTTGACTATTTGTTTATTTCGCTGCCGTATCTTAACATGGTTACTCTTGTTCACATTGGCTCTTTTACTATTTCAGATCACACACCGGTCTCCATGTCTCTGGCCCTCCGGGAGCTCCCCCGCAGGAGTTGGTCCTGGAGGCTCAATGAAACTCTTTTGGACAACCAGGGTCATGTGGATGCACTTACTACCTCCCTGAAACATTTTTTTGATGAGAATCCAGCCTCTGATACGTCCCAGTCAATTACTTGGGAGACCCACAAGGCCTTTATACGGGGTGAGTTGATCGCTTTAGGGGCGAGAGTTAAGAGAGAACGCATGTCCCAACTAAATAATTTATTAGCAAGGATTTACACTCTTGAATGTCTTCAAAAACGCTCTCTTGCTACCTCGGTCCAGTCTGAATTATCACAACTTCGTGTGCAATTGAAAAACCACCTAAATGTCCGGCATGCCAAAAATTACCAATACTCTAAATTTAAATATTATGCTCATGGAGATAAGGGCAACAAAATTATGTCTCACCTCCTTAAGAAACGAAAAGAGTTATCTTTTGTTAGTAAAATTGTCCCTGATTCGGGCCCGGCTGCAACTTCTACTGAAGAGATAGCCTCTCAATTTCAAACCTTTTTTCAAAATCTCTATAACCTCACCCCAGCTCTCGATCCTTGTTCTACGGAGACTGTCTCCCGGATTGATAGTTTTTTAAACGATTTGAAGTTGCCTTCCCTTTCCTTGGATCAAGCCGCTCTGTTGTCAAGCCCTATTACGCAACAAGAGGTTCAGAGCATATTGAACTCGCTGCCATTAGGGAAAAGCCCAGGGCCGGATGGTCTCCCAGTAGGTTATTATAAAAAATTTGCTTTAGTTTTACTACCACATCTTACCAATTGGTGTGAGGAAATCAGGTCTACTGGCTCCTTGCCACCACAAGCTTTAGAAGCAACAATTACGATTCTTCCTAAGGAGGGCAAAGATCCATGTAAATGTGGAAACTATAGGCCCATCTCATTACTTAATGTGGATGTAAAATTGTGGGCAAAAATTCTGTCTACACGCCTTCAATCTTTCCTCCCTGAATTGATTAACCAAGAACAGTGCGGCTTCGTCCCTGGAAGAGAGGGCAATCATAATTCCTGCAGAGCCCTCCACCTGACCCAACACGCTTTACACCATCGCTTACCTTTAGTGCTCCTCGGCACTGACGCCGAGAAAGCATTTGATCGGATAAACTGGCTATATATGTACCGCACTCTACACAGGTTTGGGATCCCCGAGGATTTTATTACAGCAATCTCATCCCTATATTCATGTCCTCGGGCTAGGGTCAGGGTAAATGGCCTCTTGTCTGAACCTTTTTTGATCAAAAACGGGACCCGCCAAGGTTGCCCTTTGTCCCCTACCCTCTTTATTCTGATAATGGAGACTCTTCTTCAAGCTATTCGAGACCACCCACACATCAAGGGTTTTAAGGTGGGGGAAGTCACATATTATAGTGCTGCTTTCGCGGATGACCTGCTTCTGTTTGTTTCGGACCCTATAAACACCTTCCCGCATATAATAAGACTGATTGAACGGTTTAGTACACTCTCAAATTTCAAAATCAACTACTCTAAGTCGGAAGCTATGAATATTTCACTCTCTATACCTGAGTTAAGATTTCTCCAATGTGTTCTCCTTTCACTTGGCAGCCCTGTAAATTGAAATACTTGGGTATTTACCTCACAAAAGATCCAAAGGCTCTCTTCCAAGCTAACTACACCCACCTTTTTAATTCCGTTAAAACCTACCTATCTTCCCTGTCGATTCCCAGTATATCCTGGATGGGTAGAAAGAATCTACTACGTACCTTCGTGTTACCCAAATTTCTTTATATGTTCCAAATGTTACCTATATCAGTCCCGAAAGTATATTTTAAAAGGGTCAGATCTTTGTTTATCTCCTTCCTTTGGAACGGTAAAAAACCTAGATTGTCTTTTGATAGGCTGGTCTTCCCGAAGGAATTTGGAGGTTTTGGCATGCCGGATATAGCAAACTATTATAAGGCGGCTTTACTTAAACGCTGGCTTCGGTTGCATTCGGAGGGTCAAAAATCCTTGGATATATTATTAGAGCTAAACTCTCATGACTCTCGCCAACGCGCAGGCCTATGGGGTGTGACCCCTTTTTTGGATTCTCCTTATCTAATATCTAATGCCCTGTCTAGGGTTTTCAGGGAGACTCACGAATCCTACCCCCTGATTGGTTCCCCTCCACCTTTATTACCTGGTGATCTTGCTCCTTTTCTTCTTCGCTCGGGTGCGAGGGAGGTGTCAGAGGCATGGAGACTGGTCAAACAAGTGAGACTGAAAGATATTATTGCTTGGGATCATGTCCCTACACAAATCCTAGAACAGACACACACCTTCCTACAGTCCTCTGACCTGAAAAATTCTCATTTTCGACTCAAGTCTATATATCCCTCTATAGCTTCACCACCCTGGTTTGAGAACCTTTTGCTCAGAGCAAATATATCTAAAGGTATCATCTCGTTACTATATAAATTCCTGCTGACTTCGGGGAAAATAGTAAAACCAGCTTATATTTCTAGATGGGAGTCTGACTTAGGCCGTACTTTTACTGAACCAGAAATAGCTCATATCCACACCAAATCCCATGGATTCTCCCCATGTGTGAGAATCCAAGAAAATTCTTATAAAATTGTAACGAGATGGTATCGTGCTCCATCAGATCTTCTGAGAATGGGCCTGCGTAATAACGATATATGTTGGAGATGTGAATCACCAGGTGGCTCCCTAGGTCATATGTTCTGGCACTGTAACAAGGTGCGTAGATTTTGGTCCCAAGTAGAAGAGATCCTCCGCAAAGTCGGACCCCCCAATATTAAGCTTTCACCAGTATCTGTTCTGTTGGGTTTACCAGAGAACTTTTGGGCTCCCACAGCTAGAAACCTAGTCACATTATTAGTTCAAGCAGCAAAACTACTGATACCACTACATTGGCTAGAGAAAGACCCCCCTACTATAGAAGAATGGGTACACAAAGCAGATGAACTAGCCAGGTTAGAAGAATTATATAGCTGGGAGCTACGAAAACACCAGGCTTTTAAAGACCTTTGGCAACCATGGTTTGCTTTCAGGAGACAATCTACCTTCAGTTCACACTCAGCTACTACGTAATCTGCTTATCAATGGTATACTTCAACACAGCACTATTATCTATTGGTACCTTTGGACCTTTAACAACCCCCCCCCCCCCTCCCCCCCCCCCCACTCCCTTTCCCTCACCCTTTTTACTATTTTTGGCTTACTGATACTTTGCTTTGGTTCATTATGACTGCTTCCGCAGCTGTTATCCTCTGTATTTGATTTATTGATGTTGTTCATTTACTTCAATAAAAAGAGAATTTGAAAGAAAGAAAGAAAGGAAATCTAGAGAGGTCATATTTTGGTTTTGGTAAGAAGCCATGAAAAGTGGTGGAGTCTCATTGTCACGTGAGTACGGTCACCTACCAAAGGGGATGGACATAAAGAGGTGGAGTCTGACCCGGTGGGTGTGGAGGTCATGGAAGAGACAGATATGAAATACTACTCTGATCATTGCCCATACTATTGGGGATATTGGTGGTAGAGAGTCTTTGCGTTGGCCCGGCAGGGGGTCGCAGACACACCCCAGACAAAAAAGTTCTGGGCAAAGTTTTCTCCAGGGGCATCAATATTGTTTTTAGAGATGAGCGAACACTAAAATGTTCGAGGTTCGAAATTCGATTCGAACAGCCGCTCACTGTTCGAGTGTTTGAATGGGTTTCGAACCCCATTATAGTCTATGGGGAACATAAACTCGTTAAGGGGGAAACCCAAATCCGTGTCTGGAGGGTCACCAAGTCCACTATGACACCCCAGGAAATGATGCCAACACCCTGGAATGACACTGGGACAGCAGGGGAAGCATGTCTGGGGGCATAAAAGTCACTTTATTTCATGGAAATCCCTGTCAGTTTGCGATTTTCGCAAGCTAACTTTTCCCCATAGAAATGCATTGGCCAGCGCTGATTGGCCAGAGTACGGAACTCGACCAATCAGCGCTGGCTCTGCTGGAGGAGGCGGAGTCTAAGATAGCTCCACACCAGTCTCCATTCAGGTCCGACCTTAGACTCCGCCTCCTCCGGCAGAGCCAGCGCTGATTGGCCGAAGGCTGGCCAATGCATTCCTATGCGAATGCAGAGACTTAGCAGTGCTGAGCCAGTTCTGCTCAACTACACATCTGATGCACACTCGGCACTGCTACATCAGATGTAGCAATCTGATGTAGCAGAGCCGAGGGTGCACTAGAACCCCTGTGCAAACTCAGTTCACGCTAATAGAATGCATTGGCCAGTGCTGATTGGCCAGAGTACGGAACTCGACCAATCAGCGCTGGCTCTGCTGGAGGAGGCGGAGTCTAAGATCGCTCCACACCAGTCTCCATTCTGGTCCGACCTTAGACTCCGCCTCCTCCAGCAGAGCCAGCGCTGATTGGCCGAATTCCGTACTCTGGCCAATCAGTGTTGGCCAATGCATTCTATTGGCGTGATGAAGCAGTGCTGAATGTGTGTGTTTAGCTCAACTACACCGGTGGAGTAGTTGAGCTAAGCACACAGATTCAGCTCTGCTTCAATCAGCGCTGGCCAATATATTCTATTAGCTTGATGAAGCTTGAACCCTTGTGCACCCTCGGCTCTGCTACATCTGTGCAACCTCGGCTCTGCTACATCAGAGCCGAGGGTGCGCTTGAACCCTTGTGCACACTCTGCTTCATCAAGCTAATAGAATGCATTGGCCAGCGCTGATTGAAGCAGAGCTGAATCTGTGTGCTTAGCTCAACTACTCCACCGGTGTAGTTGAGCTAAACACACACATTCAGCACTGCTTCATCACGCCAATAGAATGCATTAGCCAGTGCTGATTGGCCAGAGTACAGAATTCGGCCAATCAGCGCTGGCTCGGCTGGAGGAGGCGGAGTCTAAGGTCGGACCAGAATGGAGACTGGTGTGGAGCAATCTTAGACTCCACCTCCTCCACCGGTGTAGTTGAGCTAAACACACACATTCAGCACTGCTTCATCACGCCAATAGAATGCATTGGCCAACGCTGATTGGTCGAATTCCGTACTTTGGCCAATCAGCGCTGGCTCTGCTGGAGGAGGCGGAGTCTAAGGTCGGACCAGAATGGAGACTGGTGTGGAGCGATCTTAGACTCCGCCTCCTCCAGCAGAGCCAGCGCTGATTGGCCAAAGTACGGAATTCGACCAATCAGCGCTGGCCAATACATCCCTATGGGAAAAAGTTTATCTCACAAAAATCACAATTACACACCCGATAGAGCCCCAAAAAGTTATTTTTAATAACATTCCCCCCTAAATAAAGGTTATCCCTAGCTATCCCTGCCTGTACAGCTATCCCTGTCTCATAGTCACAAAGTTCACATTCTCATATGACCCGGATTTGAAATCCACTATTCGTCTAAAATGGAGGTCACCTGATTTCGGCAGCCAATGACTTTTTCCAATTTTTTTCAATGCCCCCGGTGTCGTAGTTCCTGTCCCACCTCCCCTGCGCTGTTATTGGTGCAAAAAAAGCGCCAGGGAAGGTGGGAGGGGAATCGAATTTTGGCGCACTTTACCACGCGGTGTTCGATTCGATTCGAACATGGCGAACACCCTGATATCCGATCGAACATGAGTTCGATAGAACACTGTTCGCTCATCTCTAATTGTTTTCATTTATTGCTCTTTCGTCCTCAGTACCTGAACTCACCAGTGAGGAGAATGGAAACATCTGCCCGACTTGTTTTGTCCCAAACTCAGATCGATGTCTTGGGCGAAGTAGCTTGAAATGTACCGGGAAAGAACAACGTTGTATCCACTACCTGAAAACCGAGGTGCAGGGTAAGTCCAACCAGAGAGAGCGCTATCTGAAGATCCTGGGGGCCTCACCCCCACACCCCATCATATCTATAGTATCACAGGAAAGAAGAACTTAGGTGCACGTGAAAACTCTACACCCCTATATCTACACGTATGGTATATAAGTAATGTAATGTATGTACATAGTGACTGTACCAGCAGAATAGTGAGCGCAGCTCTGGAGTATAATACAGGATAAGTAATGTAATGTATGTACACAGTGACTGCACCAGCAGAATAGTGAGCGCAGCTCTGGAGTATTATACAGGATAAGTAATGTAATGTATGTACACAGTGACTGTACCAGCAGAATAGTGAGCGCAGCTCTGGAGTATAATACAGGATAAGTAATGTAATGTATGTACACAGTGACTGTACCAGCAGAATAGTGAGCGCAGCTCTGGAGTATTATACAGGATAAGTAATGTGATGTATGTACACAGTGACTGCACCAGCAGAATAGTGAGCGCAGCTCTGGAGTATAATACAGGATAAGTAATGTAATGTATGTACACAGTGACTGTACCAGCAGAATAGTGAGCGCAGCTCTGGAGTATTATACAGGATAAGTAATGTGATGTATGTACATAGTGACTGTACCAGCAGAATAGTAAGCGCAGCTCTGGGGTATAATACAGGATAAGTAATGTAATGTATGTACACAGTGACTGTACCAGCAGAATAGTGAGCGCAGCTCTGGGGTATAATACAGGATAAGTAATGTAATGTATGTACACAGTGACTGCACCAGCAGAATAGTGAGCGCAGCTCTGGGGTATAATACAGGATAAGTAATGTAATGTATGTACACAGTGACTGCACCAGCAGAAAATTGAGCGCAGCTCTGGAGTATAATACAGGATAAGTAATGTAATGTATGTACACAGTGACTGTACCAGCAGAATAGTGAGCGCAGCTCTGGAGTATAATACAGGATAAGTAATGTAATGTATGTACACAGTGACTGCACCAGCAGAAAATTGAGCGCAGCTCTGGAGTATAATACAGGATAAGTAATGTAATGTATGTACACAGTGACTGTACCAGCAGAATAGTGAGCGCAGCTCTGGGGTATAATACAGGATAAGTAATGTAATGTATGTACACAGTGACTGCACCAGCAGAACAGTGAGCGCAGCTCTGGGGTATAATACAGGATAAGTAATGTAATGTATGTACACAGTGACTATACCAGCAGAATAGTGAGCGATGCTCTGGAGTATAATACAGGATAAGTAATGTAATGTATGTACACAGTGACTGCACCAGCAGAATAGTGAGCGCAGCTCTGGAGTATAATACAGGATAAATAATGTATGTACACAGTGACTATACCAGCAGAATAGTGAGCACAGCTCTGGGGTATAATACAGGATAAGTAATGTAATGTATGTACACAGTGACTGTACCAGCAGAATAGTGAGCGCAGCTCTGGGGTATAATACAGGATAAGTAATGTAATGTATGTACACAGTGACTGCACCAGCAGAAAATTGAGCGCAGCTCTGGAGTATAATACAGGATAAGTAATGTAATGTATGTACACAGTGACTGCACCAGCAGAACAGTGAGCGCAGCTCTGGGGTATAATACAGGATAAGTAATGTAATGTATGTACACAGTGACTATACCAGCAGAATAGTGAGCGCAGCTCTGGAGTATAATACAGGATAAGTAATGTAATGTATGTACACAGTGACTGCACCAGCAGAATAGTGAGCGCAGCTCTGGAGTATAATACAGGATAAATAATGTATGTACACAGTGACTATACCAGCAGAATAGTGAGCGCAGCTCTGGAGTATAATACAGGATAAGTAATGTAATGTATGTATACAGTGACTGCACCAGCAGAATAGTGAGCGCAGCTCTGGAGTATAATACAGGATAAGTAATGTAATGTATGTACACACTGACTGTACCAGCAGAATAGTGAGCGCAGCTCTGGAGTATAATACAGGATAAGTAATGTAATGTATGTACACAGTGACTGCACCTGCAGAATAGTGAGCGCAGCTCTGGGGTATAATACAGGATAAGTAATGTAATGTATGTACACAGTGACTGTACCAGCAGAATAGTGAGCGCAGCTCTGGGGTATAATACAGGATAAGTAATGTAATGTATGTACACAGTGACTGCACCAGCAGAATAGTGAGCGCAGCTCTGGGGTATAATACAGGATAAGTAATGTAATGTATGTACACAGTGACTGCACCAGCAGAATAGTGAGCGCAGCTCTGGGGTATAATACAGGATAAGTAATGTAATGTATGTACACAGTGACTGCACCAGCAGAATAATGAGCGCAGCTCTGGGGTATAATACAGGATAAGTAATGTAATGTATGTACACAGTGACTGCACCAGCAGAATAGTGAGCGCAGCTCTGGAGTATAATACAGGATAAATAATGTATGTACACAGTGACTATACCAGCAGAATAGTGAGCGCAGCTCTGGGGTATAATACAGGATAAGTAATGTAATGTATGTACACAGTGACTGCACCAGCAGAATAGTGAGCGCAGCTCTGGAGTATAATACAGGATAAGTAATGTAATGTATGTACACAGTGACTGTACCAGCAGAATAGTGAGCGCAGCTCTGGAGTATAATACAGGATAAGTAATGTAATGTATGTACACAGTGATTGTACCAGCAGAATAGTGAGCGCAGCTCTGGGGTATAATACAGGATAAGTAATGTAATGTATGTACACAGTGACTGTACCAGCAGAATAGTGAGCGCAGCTCTGGGGTATAATACAGGATAAGTAATGTAATGTATGTACACAGTGACTGCACCAGCAGAATAGTGAGCACAGCTCTGGAGTATAATACAGGATAAGTAATGTAATGTATGTACACAGTGACTGCACCAGCAGAATAGTGAGTGCAGCTCTGGAGTATAATACAGGATAAGTAATGTAATGTATGTACACAGTGACTGTACCAGCAGAATAGTGAGCGCAGCTCTGGAGTATAATACAGGATAAGTAATGTAATGTATGTACACAGTGACTACACCAGCAGAATAGTGAGCGCAGCTCTGGAGTATAATACAGGATAAGTAATGTAATGTATGTACACAGTGATTGTACCAGCAGAATAGTGAGTGCAGCTCTGGAGTATAATACAGGTTAAGTAAAGTAATGTATGTACACAGTGACTGTACCAGCAGAATAGTGAGTGCAGCTCTGGAGTATAATACAGGATAAGTAATGTAATGTATGTACACAGTGACTGTACCAGCAGAATAGTGAGCGCAGCTCTGGGGTATAATACAGGATAAGTAATGTAATGTACGTACACAGTGACTGCACCAGCAGAATAGTGAGCGCAGCTCTGGAGTATAATACAGGATAAGTAATGTAATGTATGTACACAGTGACTGCACCAGCAGAATAGTGAGCGCAGCTCTGGAGTATAATACAGGATAAGTCATGTAATGTATGTACACAGTGAGTGCACCAGCAGAATAGTGAGTGCAGCTCTGGAGTATAATACAGGATAAGTCATGTAATGTATGTACACAGTGACTGCACCAGCAGAATAGTGAGTGCAGCTCTGGAGTATAATACAGGTAAGTAATGTATGTACACAGTGACTGTACCAGCAGAATAGTGAGCGCAGCTCTGGAGTATATATTTGATAATTTGGAGATATTGTTTAATTGAGGAAGCTTCTTGCACTTGTTTCTTTACAGAGATTTCCACGGTCACTGAGAGCTTATACGGCTGCACCACCAACGAAATCTGTGAAGCTGGATCTGTTTTTTCTTATGCAAAAGGACAATACCTTAAATCCATAAAGACTAATGTTATGTGTAACCGAGCAGCGATGGGGTGGAGGGCTCCGCTCTGCACTATCCTGCTCTCTATGACTATCACTTACGTTGTCCTGACTCTTCTCATATCCTTGTAAAGCTTCTGCCCCCGACTATTTGTTGCTTTTGTCAATTCATTGCAATTATTGTACTAGAGAAAAATGCTCCATAGATAAATCATAGCAGGCTCAGCGGGGGAGTGTGACACAAACCCACTGTCCATGCTGTTATTAGTAACGGTTAGCCCCGCCCCTGCGGTACTCTGAATCGCTTCATATTCATTTTGAGACAGAAGGAGGGCTAGTGATGACCTAATATCTTCTCTGTGCACCTTTCTTTAGGAGTAACTAAATTCTGTAATGAATGGGAGCCTCTATAGTGATATGAAGGAGTGTTATAGGAGCGGTATGAGATTAGGATCTGCTTTGTTCCTGGAGATAGCTCTACTCTTATGTCTAGGTTGTGTCTGGTATTGCAGCTTAGCTCCATTGAGCTGCAGTACCAGATTAAGCCTATGAGCAGCAGGGGCGCTACATCCAGGCCGCCATCTACCGTCTTTCAATGAACAGATACTCTGGAACCCAATATATATTCTTACCCCCTGCTTTTGTGATGACTTTGCCCCCCAGGGGTCACCCACGGCTACTAAGTAACAGTATAGACAAGATCTGATACATTATAATGGGATATTCCATCTTGTTCTACTGGCAAATTGTAGAAACTTCTAAATAAACTTCCGCCTTTGTAAGAAGATTACGTCTCCTGTTCTCAGTGTTCTCTTTCTGGAAACGTGTCCAAAGAGATGAGTAATTGGTGCCGGAATAATCGATCAGTTCCAGGACTACCACCCTCATCATCTCATTCACTTTACTGGGACACTGATCATTATAGATGAGCGTAAAATCCCCGAATCCTTACAGTGTTACTCGTGTGCTCAGAGTGTTCGGCTCTTATGGAAGCGAATGGTTAAAGCCATGAATATGTGTCACCTCTTCATTCACCTGGACATAGTGACCACTGCACTAGTAGGGACAGGGTCAATTTCAGGTTCCAATTTCAGGGGCCTACAATGAGGGGGGAATTACAGTGTGGTGCGACAATGAAGGAGCATTATAGTGTATGGACCCCATTCATGGTGACATTATACTTTGTGGGGGGGGGCCCTAAAGCAAGGAGTAAAAGGAGTTGACATCATACTGTTTAGGGGTCACGGGTGTAGTAAACTTTAGAGGAACAAAAAATGGGGACCTTGTACTTTTTAGTTCTCACAACTTGTACATGAAACTTTATGGAGCCATTGGGGTACATCAGAGGTTCACAAACTTTTTTTTCTCGTAGACCACTTTCAAAATTTTACTGGTTTCGGTGGACCCCTGCTGCTATATTTATACCATATTCCCAAAACTCATCAAAAAATGTGAAGATTAGATCTAACTGTGGAAATTTGTGTCGCGGCTGAGTTCCCTGGGGGTCCACCTGGACCACTTTGGGAATCACTGGGGTACATGATACTATATAGGGACCACTGAGGAGGAATTAAACTTTGTGGAGGCCTCTGTGGTACATTATACTGAGTGAGGGTCCCTGGGGGAAGGTATTCTGTGTAGGGCCACAAGGGGGCATCATATGGTATCCTCATACAGTATCATGCCTCCTTGTGGCCCTACACAGAATACCCCACTAAGGGAGTACTATGCCTTACCAGGACTGCTAAAGGGGCATTATACTGTGTGTAGGGGCAAAAAGGGAATGGTTTAGAGGTGTGGCTTAGGATATGTAAATTTGCCGATCTCTCATTGTTTCTTTTTACTGTAGGGATGAGCTGTGACTTATCTACTAGCTCTCATCTACTAGCTCTCCTCTACTAGTTCTCCTCTACTATCTCTCCTCTACTAGTTCTCCTCTACTAGCTCTCCTCTACTAGTTCTCCTCTACTAGCTCTCCTCTACTAGTTCTCCTCTACTATCTCTCCTCTACTAGTTCTCCTCTACTAGCTCTCCTCTACTAGCTCTCCTCTACTAGCTCTCCTCTACTAGTTCTCCTCTACTAGCTCTCCTCTACTAGTTCTCCTCTACTAGCTCTCATCTACTAGCTCTCCTCTACTAGTTCTCCCCTATTAGCTCTCTACTAGCTCTCCTCTACTAGCTCTTCTGTACTAGCCCTCCTCTACTAGCTCTCCTCTACTAGTTCTCCTCTACTAGCTCTCCTCTACTAGCTCTTCTGTACTAGCCCTCCTCTACTAGCTCTCCTCTACTAGTTCTCCTCTACTAGCTCTCCTCTACTAGCTCTTCTGTACTAGCCCTCCTCTACTAGCTCTCCTCTACTAGCTCTCCTCTACTAGCTCTCCTCTACTATCTTTCCTCTACTAGCTCTCCTCTACTAGTTCTCCTCTACTAGCTCTTCTGTACTAGCTCTCCTCTACTAGCTCTCCTCTACTAGCTCTCCTCTACTATCTTTCCTCTACTAGCTCTCCTCTACTAGTTCTCCTCTACTAGCTCTCCTCTACTAGCTCTTCTGTACTAGCCCTCCTCTACTAGCTCTCCTCTACTAGTTCTCCTCTACTAGCTCTCCTCTACTAGCTCTCCTCTACTAGCTCTCCTCTACTATCTTTCCTCTACTAGCTCTCCTCTACTAGTTCTCCTCTACTAGCTCTTCTGTACTAGCTCTCCTCTACTAGCTCTCCTCTACTAGCTCTCCTCTACTAGTTCTCCTCTACTAGCTCTCATCTACTAGTTCTCCTCTACTAGCTCTCTTCTACTAGTTCTCCTCTACTAGTTCTCCTCTACTAGTTCTCCTCTACTAGCTCTCATCTACTAGCTCTCCTCTACTAGCTCTCTTCTACTAGTTCTCCTCTACTATCTCTCCTCTACTAGTTCTCCTCTACTAGCTCTCTTCTACTAGTTCTCCTCTACTATCTCTCCTCTACTAGTTCTCCTCTACTAGCTCTCCTCTACTAGTTCTCCTCTACTAGCTCTCATCTACTAGCTCTCATCTACTAGCTCTCATCTACTAGCTCTCCTCTACTAGTTCTCCTCTACTAGTTCTCCTCTACTAGCTCTCATCTACTAGCTCTCCTCTACTAGTTCTCCTCTACTAGCTCTCATCTACTAGTTCTCCTCTATTAGCTCTCTACTAACTCTCCTCTACTACTTCTTCTCTACTAGCTCTCATCTACTAGCTCTCCTCTACTAGTTCTCCTCTACTAGTTCTCCTCTACTAGCTCTCTTCTACTAGTTCTCATCTACTAGTTCTCCTCTACTAGTTCTCCTCTACTAGCTCTCCTCTACTAGCTCTCTTCTACTAGCTCTCTTCTACTAGTTCTCCTCTACTAGCTCTCTTCTACTAGCTCTCCTCTACTAGCTCTCTTCTACTAGTTCTCCTCTACTAGCTCTCCTCTACTAGTTCTCCTCTACTAGCTCTCCTCTACTAGCTCTCCTCTACTCGCTCTCCTCTACTCGCTCTCCTCTACTCGCTCTCCTCTACTAGTTCTCCTCTACCATATCTCATCTACTAGCTCTTATCTACTATCTCTCATTTACTAGCTAGGAATCTTCCATCTTCTATTACATCAGATCTGCAGAATTCCTCAGCCTGTGCGTCACCAGTCACTAACCAATAATTACAGATCTGACACGTTGCGGCCACCTGGCTCTTGGTATAGATGGCCGTCTCTGGGGACTCTGCTTAGTTTGTCATCTGCAGGATTATTTATACTCTTTGTATTTCTTCTTTTTAGCTTTTCTACTGGCCCTTAGCTCTAGAATAGAACGTCTAATAGGCTCATGTAGATGGGATGGTTGGATGTCCACACATGCTAATCTGAACTGTGTTTTATCCATCAGATGATTTTATACTGATATATGACACCCCAAACCTGCTGCCACTATATATATGAAATGCTAGGGGTGACCCTTCCTTCTAGTCTGAATATTCTGGAGTTTATATGAAAGTAACATTCCAGCAGAACATAACTCTTATTATTCTTAAAGTCACAGAGTTACATGGTGCAGAAGAGGTAGATGAAGAGCCTACGTGTTTCGGGGTCTGGAGCGCCCCTTACTCCTGCCATGAGCAGGCTATCTGACAAGCTTATAATGTAACAGAAACACCATTAACATTACCAGGGGATCCTCGGGGGTGGAGCTTCACTCTCCATAACACAGATATGAGATTAAGATTTCACATCAAAAATGAAAACAATGAAATATTACGTAGAATTTATTGCTTCTAAATTCAAATGTGGCCCCTATAATTTTATATGGGGGGAAGTTCTTTCAGTGCATGTGTAGATATTGGAGTAATGTGAGGTAAAGCAGGGGTGGGGTTTCAGAATTTCTCTGTGTGCTACTCAATAATGAACATTTGGCATCAATTTTTTTTTGGTGTAAGATGATAAGTATGAGGTTTTTTTAAGACCACACCATAACCTGAGCACTCTAAATCAGGTGCATGAAGAAGTGACTGGTGTAACATCAGAGGGATTGGCCAATGACCTGGAATGCCATGGACAGTAAATCTGCTTCTCATATAGGATTACTTCTGCTCTGCTCCTCTGTCAGTTTTCACTGCAACTGTATTCTATTCAAGAACCAGGAAGATCAGGATGGACATAATTTATTGTAACACTCATCAGAGGGTTGGGGGCGTCACTATCCAGAACCCTTACCTCTTAGATCAGTGAGCGCCCCCCACTGGTCACAATAGTGCAATCTTTCACATAACCTGGTGTTGTCAATGTAGTCATATATTTCCAGGAGGAACAACTGAGGGATATCTCAGGACAGCATTGACTAACCCCTTAGGAATAAGAAACCTTAGGGCTCAGGATTCGTGTCTTCAAACTGCCCCTCCCTAAAACACCAGGACATGGGGGGAAGACATAACCTCAACTAAAGGGGGCGCTCCATAAATGTATACATTAATGTATAAATGTATATATATGTATAAATGTATAATGTATAAATGTATATATATAAATCTATAGAAATAGGAATAGCTGGAGAACCAGGACAGATGGATTAAGTCAATTATGGAATATTCTGGACAACAACAAACTATTGGTTATGCAGTAAAAGGATTCGGTAAATCAGGGGGTTAATATGTGAGCAATATGGCGGCATCATTCCCAATGACTTGATCTGGTGACGTCACTGTATGTAATGCACTGGGTCTCATTCTCCAGGCCCTCCATGATGTATTATCTACGCTGGGACTGGCGTAGCTGCTGCGGCACAGGCGTCCATTTTTCGTTTCTGCCGGTGGGAAATCTGAAAGAAATCGTCCCATATTTTGGAGGGAGCGGATACTTTGTATCACAATGTCTTACAGTTTCAAATGTTACAAAATAAGAATAAAATAAGGAGTCTCCATGATTACAGACTACAAACAACCCTGCGTAGTCTGACCTTGCAGTCCTGCTTACTCCGATCATGTACTCTAATCCTAAAATCCTAAAAATAATACTGGGATTAAATTGTGCCACGCTCACAGGTCAAGAAGCCCAAGTCCAAGGGGACCTAAACCAAATGCCACCACATAGCCCAGGAGAGGTGAATATGACTATTTGTTATGTGGACTCTCCTCCCCTGGGTCTCCACTTTTATACTCTCCAATCCAACAAAGTTCATGGGTGGCAAAACCAAAAATTCAGAACAAACCCAACTCTTTAAGACTCTTTATGTATCTCCCAGAAATCCCTTCATGAGAAATCCCTGTAATCTATTCCGATAATGCGATGATTTCCCCGAGACTCGATGAGTTCCAGGTGAGGTTATTTAGTCTGATATGAAATAAACAAGACTCTCCCGTTGCCTCATCTTGAGTGAGTCTTGTGTCAGTCCGTCGTTCGGCTAATCTTAATTGTAGGGTGTCTTGGACAAGCAGAGACACATCGTGTAATGATGCAACGGCAAAAGTTGAGAAATTGTTTTGCGTTCGTTTGTATCTACAAATCTCTCTGGGACTACAGATGGAGCAGCCTTTGGTGTAGCATTATGTATATTAGGTAGCATGGATGGACATTTACTATAGGTGAGTTTATAGGGGGCTCTTTACCCATCCCCCGTTACCTAAATACCTTACTCATTTTTGATATTGATGACTTATGATCTTAGCTCCTTGGACTCAGCTACTTGTATACACACCACTGAAGAAAGGAGTTCGCAGAGCAAAGAGTGGCGAGTACAACGGATGCCACACTCAGCGCTCACTCCTTGGCCCCTACCCCAAGATCAGAGTGTGGAGTAGCCATAAAGGAGCATTATACTATGTTGGAGCACAAGGGGGCATTATACAGTTTGGGGTTATAAAGGGTCATTATACCCAATGTGGGGGCATTATATTGTGTTTAGGTATAAACCAGCTATTATACTATGGGTGACAGAATTATACTGTGTGCAGGGCATAAAGGAGGCATCTAGGGGGAATTGTATGATATACATACATTAAAGGGACACTATACAGTGCAGGGACACTAAGGGGGGAATTTATTTTATGACGAGTCACTAGGCATGACATTATACTGTGTGAGGATTCTAAGGGGCATTATATTGTGTGCAGAGGCACTAAATGGGACATAATACTGTGGGGGCATTATGGGGGCATTGTAGATTTCTTCAAATCTTGTCTCCATGTTCCGACTCCAGTGGTAGTTGCCACGGGGTGTTTTTTGCTGCACAGATTTTACAGGAAAACACTGCTGCCCCATGCCCACTGAAGCTCAATTACCCAAGGGTGCACACAAAGCCAGCCTTTCTTAGTGTGGGTCATCACTATCATGTTGGTGGGTGTTTGTCCTGTGTCAGAGAGGGCTAAACTGCAGGCAGGGCCGTACCTCTAATGAGGCGCGGTGAGGCAGCAGCCTTAGGCGGCACTCCGGAGGGGGCGGCAGCCACGGCAATTTAATTTTTTTTTTTTTACTTTTTTTTTAAAACTAGCACAGGAGAGGACAGCTCTGAAAACAACCCGAGTGGTCCTCTCCTGCGCTGGTTTAGACCTTTGCATCTCAGCACAGAGGCGTCTTTTGATCGTCCGCCTCAAGCAGTAGAGAGGCTAGGTTCACCACTGACTGCAGGACTCCAGGACAGCCACTATACAGTGTACAGATTTTTCCGTTTCAGGCTCCGCATAGATCAAGTGCTTGATATAGCTGAAAACAGCTGATCAGTGGGGGTGCCACGTCATGAACATTGAAAACAATATCAAAATGTATCATCAATATTTAAAATGCACCAAACAGGAGGAAGTGGGGGTAGAGGTGTTTAAATTGCTCATGTGTTATTGAAATTTCTAAACCTCATCCATAATAGACCACAGACAAGAGGCTACACTGTAATCGTCTTCATTATATCTGTGTGAGAGGAGTCTGATCATCGGCAGTGCCAGCGATATGAGTTTGCCTCCCCCTGTGTGGTACAGTCCATGCAAATTCATAATACAGGAAGGTCACTGAATTATATGTATTAGGGGTTAGGTACAAAATGGAAGGAAAAAGAATACCAAAATGTTACTTTAAGGTGGAGAAAATCTGGAGACCCAGACACCATCACAAAAAGTAACTATAAGGTCTCTGTCATTAAGATATATTTCTGCCATGAAGGTTTGTACTTGGTCTGTGTAATGTTTATGTAGTTGGTCCATGTCACAGAAGGTTCCACAACAATGCCAGGAGTCAGGAGCCAAGCTTTCCCATCGGATTATATTGAACAGCCCCACTTTTGTAGGTAAGGAATACACATGTATCTGAAGGAGTTTCTACATCAGGATGGTGCAGGGAACAGTGCCCTGGATGTAGTGTGGGCATGCCTTCAGATACCAAGGAGTCCTTGTGCCAAGGTGAGTTTCTTCTGGTCATTAGTAGGGTTGAGCGATCGTGTTCGGAAAAGATCGGATTCCGATCGTCGATCGAGAAAATTTCACAATTGCGATCGGAATTCCGAACACGATCTTTTTAGGTAGGATCTAGATCGGTGATTATTTCCCACAATGCTTTGGGGGAAGCATTGGGGGAAAAGCTAACAATGTTAGCCTTCACACTGAGTATACGCTCCGCTCATTCTGAGCAGAGTGTATACTCAGTGTGAAGGCTCCGCTGTGGTTCCATAGGAATGAATGGAAGCAGGCGGCACACAGCCTTAACCCTCTGCGCACCAGCTGTGTCCATTCATTCTAATGGGAGACTAGCTAACATCTCTAATAGCTACTTACCTGCAGAGATGGCTGGTCTGGTGCCCGGTGTTCTCATTCTTCTTTGCTTCGCTGCCCTCGCTTCCCAGATTAGTATTAAAGAGCTAGGAAGAAGGTGGGGCTTGTGGTTTAGGAGAGTGTGGGCGGGTACAGGGTGAGGAGACGTGATGTCCCCCCTCCCAGTACCCGCCCACACTCTCCTAAACTGCCCACACTCTCCTAACATGGGAGGCGGGGGCAGTGAGGCGAAGAAGAACACCGGGCACCGGACCAGCCATCTCTGCAGGTAAATGGACACCAGGGGGGACTAAGTAGCCAGAGGATTAAAAAAAATCACTACACAGCCTGGATTCTAACAATTAAAGCGTTCAATTGTTAGATTCCATGCTGTATAGTGAATAGGATTGTTTTTAAAATCCGATCGGAAATCGGATTTCAAAATTGATCCTGAAAAGTCAAGATCGGCTCAACCCTAGTCATCAGCAAAGCTATCACTTCTTAATTTACAGTCCCAGCTGAAACTGCAACTCTGAGGCTGGAAAGGGAAGTCATGTTTTATATCTATTCATTTATTCTTTGGGAAATGTTTTTTTTTTTTTTTTTTAAATGTAGATTGTGAGCCCCACATAGAGCTCACAATGTACATTTTTCCCTATCAGTATGTCTTTTTGGAATATGGGATGGAAGTCCATGCAAACACGGGGAGAACATACAAACTCCTGTTTTTGAGGTTTTGGTTATTGGGCTACTTTGGATTTGTAGGACTACTATAATAAGTGCCTTTTTTTTTTTTTTTAAAGCAATAAAAAGTTTAATACGGAGGTGTCTGATGGTTTATGTCAATCATATTTTGTGTTTCTTTCTGTACCTTATTACTACCTTAGTGATGATCTCTGATTGACCGCATTCACTACTAAGGTGGGGCTTTTTGTTGGCCTGTAAAATGGCTAGTGCTGATCCCCCAATTATGGTACTTACTGTCACAAAGTTTACTAAGAATAGCCAGGTATGATCCAGTACCCGACAGTCTAGTAATGGTCAAATACTGGGGCTACTGTAGTCTGTTAAGGCTCTGGATCATACCTGGCTCTTCTCGGTACCCCTGGTGGTGGTGGGTTCTGGGATAAGAATTGGTGGGTTAATGTTAGCCTGAAACAGACTTACATACTGTATGTAGACTCATGTAATGGGAGGGAGTTAGGTGGCAGACGGGAGATCAAGAGATTGAATGCTATTCATTGAATGTGGCAAACTGACAATTCAAATGAATTGCCAGTCCCATGCCACAGATCCATCCCGGGGTCAAGGTAATGCCATCCATCTGTAACCTTTACATCTGTAGTACCTAGTATTATAGATACTACGCTGGTGTCACTTCCAAAAAAAAAACCTGAAAAATTTAAACTTTCAAAAAAACTTTATTGCAATCAACAAAGGAAAAAAGTCTATAATTCTTCAACATTGAAACACACTCGTTAAGTATTATGAGACGTAACATCAAGCTTTAGTAAACCTCTTAGATCTATGTGAACATGAGGTGTAGCTTTAAGCCGTCTAGAGGCTGCAGTCACTCCAGGACTCTGGTTCCAGATCGGATCCAATGGTTGGGAGGATCCAGGACAAATTTTACTTTGGTTATTCCGGTGTTGACCAATATAAGATGGCTATAAAAGGCTTGTGAAAGACGTGATAAGAAAGCAAAGCAAGATAAGAAGAAGACTGCCACTCCCGTGATCTGTATTATTTCGGACTACACTTTGTCTAGTGGTGACGGTGCTGCGAGGACTCGTATTGACACTTGTGGATTTCCATGTTGACTTGGATTGTAAACTCTGGGAAGTACTGATAGGAATGGTCCTGAATGTAATCATTGTACTATTTGGTACTATGGATTGAGACGTTTTGGTCGCACCACTTGTTCTATTGGTGGTGGAACTTTTCATGGTGTTAAGGATATTGGTATTGTTTGTACTGGAAAGGATCTTGGTGGTGGAACGTTTCACGGTGCTGGGGATTCTGATGCTGACGGAGCTGGGAATCCTGCCTGTACTAGAGGATTTATTGGATGTGGGACTTCTCACAGTGCTAAGAATGGTGGTTTTAGAGGAGCTGGAGATCCAGCTTGTACTGGAGTAGTTATTGGTGGTGGAACTTCTTGTGGTGCTAGGGATGCTGGTTTGGGAAGAAGTGGGAATACTGTTTATACTGGTATTGATAACATTGTTTGTAATGGTGAGGAATGAAGTAGAAGCTGCTGTGGTTGTGGACATACTCGGCGTAGTAGTGCCTGGGGCATCTCTAGTTGAATCTGCTATACTATTGATACTACTTTGGTCATTTATGATTGTAGTTGCATCCGGAGTCCTTGTCGATGTCATGCCCTGATCGCTGCTTGTAGTTGCATCAGTTTCAAGATTTTCCATGGTGGTTTCAACATCTCTGTTAGTATTATCACTATAAATGAATCTGGTGGAAGTTTCTGGAATGTTGTTTGTCAAATTTTCAAGACAATCGGTTGGATCATTCTCAAGAGATGTTTCAGTAGTAATGCCAAGAGTAGCAGTCTCTGGAAAACTCCTTGTAAGCCCAAGAGCACTATCTGCCGCCATGTTCAGTTTTGTGCTCATTGTTGGGTCATGATCATTATTTGTCTCCATATCTTGTATTCTTCTAGTAGAGGAGTCATGATCATTGTCTACGGTCATGTCAGAAGTTCTGCTGGTAGTGATGTCAGGGGTGCTGTTTATTGTACTGGGAGGAATACTAGTGCCAGCAGGGCCCCCTATACTTGTAGTGATGTCAGGGGTGCTGCTTATTGTACTGGGAGGAATACTAGTGCCAGCAGGGCCCCCTATACTTGTAGTGATGTCAGGGGTGCTGTATATTGTACTGGGAGGAATACTAGTCCCAGCAGGGCCCCCTCTACTTGTAGTGATGTCAGGAGTGCTGCTTATTGTACTGGGAGGAATACTAGTGCCAGCAGGGCCCCCTATACTTGTAGTGATGTCAGGGGTGCTGTATATTGTACTGGGAGGAATACTAGTCCCAGCAGGGCCCCCTATACTTGTAGTGATGTCAGGGGTGCTGTATATTGTACTGGGAGGAATACTAGTGCCAGCAGGGCCCCCTCTACTTGTAGTGATGTCAGGGGTGCTGTTTATTGTACTGGGAGGAATACTAGTCCCAGCAGGGCCCCCTATACTTGTAGTGATGTCAGGGGTGCTGTTTATTGTACTGGGAGGAATACTAGTGCCAGCAGGGCCCCCTCTACTTGTAGTGATGTCAGGGGTGCTGCTTATTGTACTGGGAGGAATACTAGTCCCAGCAGGGCCCCCTATACTTGTAGTGATGTCAGGGGTACTGCTTATTGTACTGGGAGGAATACTAGTGCCAGCAGGGCCCCCTATACTTGTAGTGATGTCAGGGGTACTGCTTATTGTACTGGGAGGAATACTAGTATCAGCAGGGCCCCCTCTGCTCGTAGTGATGTCAGGGGTGCTGTTTATTGTACTGGGAGGAATACTAGTGCCAGCAGGGCCCCCTATACTTGTAGTGATGTCAGGGGTGCTGCTTATTGTACTGGGAGGAATACTAGTGCCAGCAGGGCCCCCTATACTTGTAGTGATGTCAGGGGTGCTGTATATTGTACTGGGAGGAATACTAGTCCCAGCAGGGCCCCCTATACTTGTAGTGATGTCAGGGGTGCTGTATATTGTACTGGGAGGAATACTAGTGCCAGCAGGGCCCCCTCTACTTGTAGTGATGTCAGGGGTGCTGTATATTGTACTGGGAGGAATACTAGTGCCAGCAGGGCCCCCTCTACTTGTAGTGATGTCAGGGGTGCTGTTTATTGTACTGGGAGGAATACTAGTCCCAGCAGGGCCCCCTATACTTGTAGTGATGTCAGGGGTACTGCTTATTGTACTGGGAGGAATACTAGTATCAGCAGGGCCCCCTCTACTTGTAGTGATGTCAGGGGTACTGCTTATTGTACTGGGAGGAATACTAGTCCCAGCAGGGCCCCCTATACTTGTAGTGATGTCAGGGGTACTGCTTATTGTACTGGGAGGAATACTAGTCCCAGCAGGGCCCCCTATACTTGTAGTGATGTCAGGGGTGCTGTATATTGTATTGGGAGGAATACTAGTCCCAGCAGGGCCCCCTATACTTGTAGTGATGTCAGGGGTACTGCTTATTGTACTGGGAGGAATACTAGTCCCAGCAGGGCCCCCTATACTTGTAGTGATGTCAGGGGTGCTGTATATTGTACTGGGAGGAATACTAGTATCAGCAGGGCCCCCTATACTTGTAGTGATGTCAGGGGTGCTGTATATTGTACTGGGAGGAATACTAGTGCCAGCAGGGCCCCCTATACTTGTAGTGATGTCAGGGGTACTGCTTATTGTACTGGGAGGAATACTAGTATCAGCAGGGCCCCCTCTGCTCGTAGTGATGTCAGGGGTGCTGTTTATTGTACTGGGAGGAATACTAGTATCAGCAGGGCCCCCTATACTTGTAGTGATGTCAGGAGTGCTGTTTATTGTACTGGGAGGAATACTAGTCCCAGCAGGGCCCCCTATACTTGTAGTGATGTCAGGGGTGCTGCTTATTGTACTGGGAGGAATACTAGTGCCAGCAGGGCCCCCTATACTTGTAGTGATGTCAGGGGTACTGCTTATTGTACTGGGAGGAATACTAGTCCCAGCAGGGCCCCCTCTACTTGTAGTGATGTCAGGGGTACTGCTTATTGTACTGGGAGGAATACTAGTATCAGCAGGGCCCCCTATACTTGTAGTGATGTCAGGAGTGCTGTATATTGTACTGGGAGGAATACTAGTGCCAGCAGGGCCCCCTCTACTTGTAGTGATGTCAGGAGTGCTGTATATTGTACTGGGAGGAATACTAGTCCCAGCAGGGCCCCCTCTACTTGTAGTGATGTCAGGGGTGCTGCTTATTGTACTGGGAGGAATACTAGTGCCAGCAGGGCCCCCTCTACTTGTAGTGATGTCAGGGGTGCTGCTTATTGTACTGGGAGGAATACTAGTCCCAGCAGGGCCCCCTATACTTGTAGTGATGTCAGGAGTGCTGTATATTGTACTGGGAGGAATACTAGTGCCAGCAGGGCCCCCTATACTTGTAGTGATGTCAGGGGTGCTGCTTATTGTACTGGGAGGAATACTAGTCCCAGCAGGGCCCCCTATACTTGTAGTGATGTCAGGGGTGCTGTATATTGTACTGGGAGGAATACTAGTATCAGCAGGGCCCCCTCTACTTGTAGTGATGTCAGGGGTGCTGCTTATTGTACTGGGAGGAATACTAGTCCCAGCAGGGCCCCCTCTACTTGTAGTGATGTCAGGAGTGCTGTTTATTGTACTGGGAGGAATACTAGTCCCAGCAGGGCCCCCTCTACTTGTAGTGATGTCAGGGGTGCTGTTTATTGTACTGGGAGGAATACTAGTGCCAGCAGGGCCCCCTCTACTTGTAGTGATGTCAGGAGTGCTGTATATTGTACTGGGAGGAATACTAGTATCAGCAGGGCCCCCTCTACTTGTAGTGATGTCAGGAGTGCTGTATATTGTACTGGGAGGAATACTAGTGCCAGCAGGGCCTCCTCTACTTGTAGTGATGTCAGGGGTGCTGGAAGGAGTTGTGCTGGTAGTGAATGCATTGATTCTGCTTACAGTAGTGTCAGGTGTACTACTAAGCTCAGGAGTCTTACTCATGCTGAAGCTGTATAAGCTGCTATTTGCAGGGATGCTACTTGTGGTAGATTGAGGACTGCTGCTCCATGTGGTTCCTTGGATTGTGCCTGAAGTTGTGGCAGTAGTGTTATATACGGTACCAGGAGCAGTCTGTGTACTGGAGGTGCTACTAAGGTTGGAGACCCCAAGGCTGGATGTTCTGCATGTATTCATCAAGCTTTGTAGAATTGTAACCTGAGTTTTTCCACCACTAGAAGTCTGACCTGGAGTAACTGCTGGAACATCAAGGACAACGCAACTCAGGTTGACCTCAACAGATTGGCTTAGGTGTCTCACAATGGTCCTGCCGTATGAGCAAGACCCCTCAGATCCGCATCCTTCCAGGGTCTCTGTGACGTTTGTAGTATCTGTAAAGATATTAGAAGTAATGGAGTATTGTAATGGACCAAGAGACAAAATGTCATGAGGAATAAAAAGGCTCAAACTGATCGACTCGAGGTCTGTACAAGTCCATGTAGAGGCCGCCAACGAGAAACATAAAGCCACCCGTTTATTTCTCTACATATACTATAGACAAGTCATCAAAGGTCAAAAAATAACTGGAAATGAGCAAACCAGTTCTTACTGAGCCAGGTTTACTACTGCCATCACATTGTTGGAAATCACGATTATACTGTGGAGTCTCTTAGGACCCAATCCTAATCCTATTTTATCCTATCCCCTATCCCTAATCTATCCCCAACCTAATCCTGTCAGTCTGACACACCCTGCCTGAGCAATGGTTCCTAGCTTCTCTAGTCTAAAAGCTAGTTTCACTAGCCACACCTTGCCTGATCAATGGTTCCTAGCTTGCCTAGTTCCTACAATATCAACTGATTGTTCCCGATTGGTAACTCCTTGTACCATAATCTGACTTGATTTTTTGACTTTGTTTCTTGGTTTACTGAGCTAAAAATACTACTTTCATTCTAACTGCTGACCCAGCCTATTCCTGACAACTGATACATTTCCTGTCCTGACTTTAGGACTGTACCTGACTAGGCTGTTACCTGACCCTTCAGTGCTGCGCATCAATGTCTGCACTGGCCCCGATGAGCCACTTACACTTAGAATACTCTGAGAAGTAGCAATTTAGTAGATCCCCCCACAGCTAGAGATGAGTGAACATATCCAGGTTTGTTTCAAATTGGGTTCGGGTGGATTAATTTTGAGTCAAACAAGTTTAGTACAAAACACACCTTAAATAGGTTTAAAACATAGTGTAGAATACTCTTAGGGCTCCTAGGAACCTATCTATAAAACATAGTGTAGAATACTCTTAGGACTCCTAGGAACCTATCTATAAAACATAGTGTAGAATACTCTTAGGGCTCCTAGGAACCTATCTATAAAACATAGTGTAGAATACTCTTAGGACTCCTAGGAACCTATCTATAATACATAGTGTAGAATACTCTTAGGACTCCTAGGAACCTATCTATAATACATAGTGTAGAATACTCTTAGGACTCCTAGGAACCTATCTATAATACATAGTGTAGAATACTCTTAGGACTCCTAGGAACCTATCTATAATACATAGTGTAGAATACTCTTAGGACTCCTAGGAACCTATCTATAATACATCGTGTAGAATACTCTTAGAGCTCCTAGGAACCTATCTATAATACATAGTGTAGAATACTCTTAGGGCTCCTAGGAACCTATCTATAATACATAGTGTAGAATACTCTTAGGGCTCATAGGAACCTATCTATAATACATAGTGTAGAATACTCTTAGGACTCCTAGGAACCTATCTATAATACATCGTGTAGAATACTCTTAGAGCTCCTAGGAACCTATCTATAATACATAGTGTAGAATACTCTAAGGACTTAGAGAACACCCTTGGTGGTATTCCCAGCCAGACCTATTAGGCGGCACAGTATTAACACAACCAACTATATCCCACCTATACATTACATGGATAAAGTTGTGAAGGATCTTACCATATTTCACCACCGAGTATCTGATACACCTGTTCTGGTTTTCTAGACACGGAATGGAGTCAACCGCAAGACAAGAATTGACATTTTTGGCATAGCAGGATTTGCAGGTGAGGTTCCCCTTTACTTTACTGACAGTGGGAGCTTAAAAAGAGAAATAATATATGCTGTGGTAGTCATGTATCACTAGACTCTCAGTTAGGATAAATGATATAAAATTAAGCATGCACATGAAAAGACATGTTATCCTACCAATGGCTGGTGTTGGGTTGCATCCATTTGTTTTACAACATGTCGTGTTGATGACAATGTTCCTTGTAAGTTCACTGATAACAATGGCTCTGCCACATTCACTTGAAGACCCGCATCTTCGTACGTTTTGTGTGGATATAAGGGCCCCTGAAACTACAAATACATGAAATATGTGTGAAACTGCAGAAAGTCAGGTCTGCCACGGACACGCCAAACTTTGTCAAGGTCTGAGAGCTTCAGTAGATAGGAAGTTCTACCATCTATGGTGATGACCCACCAAAGTACATGTTGTATCTAATAGTAGTTCTAGTTCATATTACAGAGACCCCCAAAAAACTTGAAACTTGCAGAATTTACCATTTGTAATCTGAGTGGTCTCCGATACACAGACATCTTCATCTGGCAAACATAAGTAAGGATTGTAAAGATTTGTTCCACTAATTGAGGTGAAGTTTTTATGGCAGTAAAGGATGTTATCTGGAAAGAAAGAAATACAGATATGTAAGTTAGATGAAAAACTGAAAAAAAAAAAAAAAAAATTTCTTGCATTACCACTCCTGACCACCGGGTGTGCTGTAAAGAAGAGATCCAGATGTGTCCACTCTTAACGATTCCCGAATTTCTCAATACAAAATCCAATACATGAGGCTGCAATCACCATCACAACCACTAGGAGGAGGCACATAGAAATCCATAGACATATAGTGTATCACAAAAAGCAAATGCAAAGAGGCTCCTCCTCTGGAAGACTCATTGTGGCCATTCATTACATGGTCCCCATAAGTGGTCCTACAAGGCATTAACCACTTATTGGCTGGATTTAGACTCGAACAATCAGATGCTTCAATGTTTCATATAAGTAATAGGATGTCCAGGTATATACAAAGTTCTCTTCACACTATGCTTCAGTCTATATAGAGCAGCAATAGTAAAGTAAATGATACGTACTTGGGGTCAAAGTGGAAGGAGAAATGGTCTTCCTGACTGCTAATGAGCTGGTAAAAAATAATCCAAGTTTACTCTGGAAGAAATACGTCGAGCCACAGCCGGTCAAGTTCACAAATCTGCCCGGGATAGCTAAAAAAAATAAAGAAAATCACAAATATCTAAGGTCAATATCCTATGGGCTCCTATAGCTGTCATAAATATCACACTGCGCTACATAGAGAAAGCCTGTGAGTCCTGCCCCCCCCCCACTCATATAGAGCCTGTGAGTCCTGCCCCCCCCCCCACTCATATAGAGCCTGTGAGTCCTGCTCCCCCCACTCATATAGAGCCTGTGAGTCCTGCCCCCCACTCATATAGAACCTGTGAGTCCTGCCCCCCACTCATATAGAACCTGTGAGTCCTGCCCCCCACTCATATAGAACCTGTGAGTCCTGCCCCCTACCACTCATATAGAGCCTGTGAGTCCTGCCCCCCCCCCTCATATACAACCTGTGAGTCCTGCCCCCCACCACTCATATAGAGCCTGTGAGTCCTGCCCCCCCCACTCATATACAACCTGTGAGTCCTGCCCCCCACTCATATAGAAGCCTGTGAGTCCTGCTCCCCCCACCACTCATATAGAGCCTGTGAGTCCTGCCCCCCCCCCACTCATATAGAGCCTGTGAGTCCTGCCCCCCCCACTCATATAGAGCCTGTGAGTCCTGCCCCCCCCCACTCATATAGAGCCTGTGAGTCCTGCTCCCCCCACTCATATAGAGCCTGTGAGTCCTGCTCCCCCCACTCATATAGAGCCTGTGAGTCCTGCCCCCCACTCATATAGAACCTGTGAGTCCTGCCCCCTACCACTAATATAGAGCCTGTGAGTCCTGCTCCCCCCACTCATATAGAGCCTGAGTCCTGCCCCCCAGTCATATCGAACCTGTGAGTCCTGCCCCCCACTCATATAGAGCCTGTGAGTCCTGCCCCCCCACTCATATAGAGCCTGTGAGTCCTTCTATCCCCCCACTCATATAGAGCCTGTGAGTCCCGCTCCCCCCCACTCATATAGAACCTGTGAGTTCTGCTCCCCCCACCACTCATAGAGAAAGCCTGTGAGTCCTTCTATCCCCCCACTCATATAGAGCCTGTGAGTCCTGCCCCCCACCACTCATATACAGCCTGTGTGCCCTGCCCCCCCCCACTCATATTCAGCCTGTGTGCCCTGCCCCCCCCACTCATATAGAGCCTGTGAGTCCTGCTCCCCCACCACTCATATAGATCCTGTGAGTCCTGCCCTCCCACCCCTCATAGAGAAAGCCTGTGAGTCCTTCTATCCCCCCACTCATATAGAGCCTGTGAGTCCTGCCCCCCACCACTCATATACAGCCTGTGTGCCCTGCCCCCCCACTCATATTCAGCCTGTGTGCCCTGCCCCCCCACTCATATAGAGCCTGTGAGTCCTGTTCCCCCCACTTATATAGAGCCTGTGAGTCCTGCTCCCCCCACCACTCATATAGAGCCTGTGTGCCCTGCCCCCCCACTCATATAGAGTCTGTGAGTCCTGCTCCCCCACCACTCATATAGAGCCTGTGTGCCCTGTCCCCCCACTCATATAGAGCCTGTGTGCCCTGCCCCCCCACTCATATAGAGCCTGTGAGTCCTGCCCCCCCACTCATATACAGCCTGTGTGCCCTGCCCCCCCACTCATATAGAGCCTGTGAGTCCTGCCCCCCCCACTCATATAGAGCCTGTGTGCCCTGCCCCCCCACTCATATAGAGTCTGTGAGTCCTGCCCCCCACTCATATAGAGTCTTTGAGTCCTGCTCCCCACTCATATAGAACCTGTGAGTCCTGCTCCCCCCACTCATATAGAGCCTGTGAGTCCTGCTCCCCCCACTCATATAGAGCCGGTGAGTCCTGCCCCCCCACTCATATAGAGCCGGTGAGTCCTGCCCTCCCACCACTCATATAGAGCCTGTGAGTCCTGCCCCCCCACCACTCATATAGAGCCTGTGAGTCCTGCTCCCCCCACTTATATAGAGCCTGTGAGTCCTGCTACCCCCACCACTCATATAGAGCCTGTGAGTCCTGCCCCCCCACTCATATACAGCCTGTGTGCCCTGCCCCCCCACTCATATAGAGCCTGTGAGTCCTGCCCCCCCCACTCATATAGAGCCTGTGTGCCCTGCCCCCCCACTCATATAGAGTCTGTGAGTCCTGCCCCCCACTCATATAGAGTCTTTGAGTCCTGCTCCCCCCACTCATATAGAACCTGTGAGTCCTGCTCCCCCCACTCATATAGAGCCTGTGAGTCCTGCTCCCCCCACTCATATAGAGCCTGTGAGTCCTGCTCCCCACTCATATAGAGCCTGTGAGTCCTGCTCCCCACTCATATAGAACCTGTGAGTCCTGCTCCCCCCACTCATATAGAGCCTGTGAGTCCTGCTCCCCCCACTCATATAGAGCCTGTGAGTCCTGCCCCCCCACTCATATAGAGCCTGTGAGTCCTGCTCCCCACTCATATAGAACCTGTGAGTCCTGCTCCCCCCACTCATATAGAGCCGGTGAGTCCTGCCCCCCCACTCATATAGAGCCGGTGAGTCCTGCCCCCCCACTCATATAGAGCCTGTGAGTCCTGCTCCCCCCACCACTCATATAGATCCCTATAAAGATACATCACATATTGACTGATTGTCATTTACTTACAGGTATCTGTCTCTACATAGCTCATACACGATGTCTCTGCCCCGCTGCATCTGATGGTGTACTCCAGGGGGCAGTCTATGGTATCAGATCTATAACAGGCCGGACAGAGCAGACCATTTGCAGTAGTGTTCACCGTGGGCACTACAAAACACGAGGCGAGCCATCAGACTAGACATAGTGAGGCAATAACCAAACATGCTCATTTATAGAGGTGTAGGTGGTCTGGAGCTTTCATCTGGAGCCCAGACACCCCTGAAGGTCCCCCAAAATGTTTTTATAGTCAAATAGGTTTACCATAAGTATCTGACCCCTAGCACCCCAATAACAAGCTCATTTCTGAATCGATGGGGATTTCTGGTGTCCCGTAGCCCCTTCTTCCCCATGGGAGTGGGTTTGGTAATGTTTCCCAGCCATAGCTCAGGCATATTCTACATGGGGCACAGCTGCAGTTCCACATACACCCATATAGACAAGAGTCTACTGGTCATAGAGGCCATGATATCACATCCCCCAGACTCAAGCATTGACCACTGGTCCGTCCCTTTCCCCTAGCTTTGTCCATATTGTAAATGTCTATTGTAGGTTTTACAAACACAAAGGGAACGTAGAAAATTTCCAAATGAACTTACAGACTGGAGCAAAAGGGATGCACTTGTTCAATGGGCAGCAGCTCGTGGCCGTCATCGTGGTGAAGTGCAGGTCGGTCATTGATCTCTGGGTGAAGCACTCACTGATCTCTCCGCACATTCTCTTAAACATGAACATTGTTGGGTATCCGCTGACTACAGGAGGGGGGAACAAGGTATCAAATTATATAAGAAATCCTCATCTTGACTTCTGCACATCCAGGAACACTTGGACTGTGCCCCCCACCACATGGACTGTGCTCCCCTCCATATGGACTGTGCCCCTCCACATGGACTGTGGCCCTTCCAAATGTGTTGTGTCCCTTCCACATGGACTGTGCCCTCTACCACATGGGCTGTGTCCCCTCCACATGGGCTGTGTCCCCTCTACATGGGCCGTGTCCCCTCCACATGGGCTGTGTCCCCTTCACATGGACTGTGCCCCCTACACATGGATTGTGCCCCCTCCACATGGGCTGTGTCCCCTCCACATGGGCTGTGTCCCCTCCACATGGACTGTGCCCCTACACATGGGCTGTGTCCCCTCCACATGGACTGTTCCCCCTCCACATGGACTGTGCCCCCTACACATGGGCTGTGCCCCCTCCACATGGGCTGTGTCCCCTTCACATAGACTGTCCCCCCTTCACATGGGCTGTGACCATTCCACATGGGCTTTGCCCCCTCCACATAGACTGTGTCCCCTCCACATGAACTGTTCCCCCTCCACATGGGCTGTGCCCCCTCCACATGGACTCTGCCCTCATGGACTCCTAGTTCAGAACTGATAGGTGATCCTTGGGATTTGTAGGTGATCCTCGGGATTATTGGTGAGACGACTCTCCTGACATTCCCCACTCACAGATTCTCCTGCAATGTTCCCCATATGTCCCATTTCCCTTTACTTGTACCTCCCTGTGCCTATGGCGGGCCCGGCCAGTCTTACCTGTTTGTTGCATGGTCAGGACAGATAAACACACAGCAGTGGACGATGGACACTTCACATCCAGTCCTATACACATGGCGGACGTCTGGGAGGAGCACTCGTTACAGAATATGGCAGACGCTGGGGGGGGGGGGGGGAGAAAACTGGTTATTCACAGAAGACCCTTCGCCACCTCCATCATCTCCAACTCTTTGCATCCTTCATAGGTCCGGCTATGCTGAATCCAATGGCCTTGGAATTTTTCATCTAGACCCCAATGTTCCTGAGCAAATGGTGCTGTCAGTTTACAGTCTTTATCTTCAGGTCAGAGAAGATAGACAGCGACCGCCCACTTGACAGAAGAAAGCCTAATAATCATAGGGGGGCGCTCCAACTAACAGCACCGATGGCTCAGGATTGGTGGGGATAGAGATTGAACATTCCTACTGTGCCAAAATCAATGCAGCAGCTCCTATGCAAGAAGGTCAAGGGTTGGGGGAGGCGAAAGATCCCTGTAAGATGTAGCAGAGCTGAGACTGTCCAGATTCTGCAGAAACAAGACAGCCACAAAGTGTTACAAGACAAATGCAACTGAATGAATAAGAAAGTTACAGCAATGAAGCCTGATCGATATAAGAAACCCCCAGAGGTCACCGACTAACCTCGTACCTACCTGAGCCCAGCCATCCGCTGACGAAGAACAGGAAGGTGGCGGCGATCATCATGAAACAGATCTGTCTGCACCGTCCAGTCATTGTGTCCTGGATATGTCCCTTATATATATAGGTAGAGCTCACCATAGAAACTAGAGGAGGTGCCAGGAGGAGTACATGAGGGAATGTAGCAGCACGGGCAGGGTTACGTATAGGGAAATGTATAGTACATAGCATATATTGTGGCTCTACCTATGGTATGTACACGTGAGATGCCGAAACAATCAAGGGCACGAGGAACAAGGTCAGCAGCAGGAAAGCTTGAGAGCTGCCGAAACGCCGGAGCAGGTGGATCAGCGACGCCAACAACACGCAGACGAAGTCGCAGGCAGAGGCCAGTATATATATTGCATATATTGCGGCTCTAGCTATAGTATATATATTGTATATACTGTCGCTCTAGTACTAGTACAGTGGTGTTAACATGCTTATAGTCATGAATACTCAGCTTTCCTAGGTCACAGGAGCCCAGTTGTCGGGTAATTCGCTTCTCTTAGTCCAGTGATGCCCCATCTCAAAGTCAGGTATGTAAAATGTCTTCAAGTGTGTGAAGGCAGCCTGTCTAGCAGACATCCATCTCTCACCAAGAGGTACACTACCCAAAAGTAGCCTTTGAAAGAATTTTTAGACAACAGTGGGGGAAACACCTCTTAAGCCTTCTTGCAGTGGTTACACCTGTAGTCTGTAACCTATCTGTCTGACAAGTATCGCAGCAACACGACATTACATGTTACATTATAGTATATTACACATAGTATGTTATATATAGTATATTATAGTATAGTAGATTACATATAGTATATTATTATTATTAGTTATTTATATAGCACCATTAAACCCATGGTGCTCTGTACATTATTATATTAATCCCATGGTGCTCTGTACATTATTATATTAATCCCATGGTGCTCTGTACATTATTATATTAATCCCATGGTGCTCTGTACATTATTATATTAATCCCATGGTGTTCTGTACATTATTATATCAATCCCATGGTGCTCTGTACATTATTATATTAATCCCATGGTGCTCTGTACATTATTATATTAATCCCATGGTGCTCTGTACATTATTATATTAATCCCATGGTGCTCTGTACATTATTATATTAATCCCATGGTGCTCTGTACATTATTATATTAATCCCATGGTGTTCTGTACATTATTATATCAATCCCATGGTGCTCTGTACATTATTATATTAATCCCATGGTGCTCTGTACATTATTATATTAATCCCATGGTGCTCTGTACATTATTATATCAATCCCATGGTGCTCTGTACATTATTATATTAATCCCATGGTGCTCTGTACATTATTATATTAATCCCATGGTGCTCTGTACATTATTATATTAATCCCATGGTGCTCTGTACATTATTATATTAATCCCATGGTGCTCTGTACATTATTATATTAATCCCATGGTGCTCTGTACATTATTATATTAATCCCATGGTGTTCTGTACATTATTATATCAATCCCATGGTGCTCTGTACATTATTATATTAATCCCATGGTGCTCTGTACATTATTATATTAATCCCATGGTGCTCTGTACATTATTATATCAATCCCATGGAGCTCTGTACATTATTATATTAATCCCATGGTGCTGTACATTATTATATTAATCCCATGGTGCTCTGTACATTATTATATTAATCCCATGGTGCTCTGTACATTATTATATCAATCCCATGGTGCTCTGTACATTATTATATTAATCCCATGGTACTGTACATTATTATATTAATTTCATGGTGCTGTACAATATTATATTAATCCCATGGTGCTCTGTACATTATTATATTAATCATATGGTGCTGTACATTATTATATTAATCCATGGTGCTCTGTACATTATTATATTAATCCCATGGTGCTGTACATTATTATATTAATCCCATGGTGCTGTACATTATTATATTAATTCCATGGTGCTGTACATTAATATATTAATCCCATGGTGCTCTGTATATTATTATATTAATCTCATGGTGCTGTACATTATTATATTAATCCCATGGTGCTGTATGTTATTATATTAATCCCATGGTGCTCTGTACATTATTATATTAATCCCATGGTGCTCTGTACATTATTATATTAATCACATGGTGCTGTACATTATTATATTAATCCCATGGTGCTCTGTACATTATTATATTAATCCCATGGTGCTCTGCACATTATTATATCAATCCCATGGTGCTCTGTACATTATTATATTAATCCCATGGTGCTCTGTACATTATTATATTAATCCCATGGTGCTCTGTACATTATTATATCAATCCCATGGTGCTCTGTACATTATTATATTAATCCCATGGTGCTATGTACATTATTATATTAATCTCATGGTGCTGTACATTATTATATTAATTCCTTGGTGCTCTGTACATTATTATATTAATTCCATGGTGCTCTATACATTGTTATATTTAATTCCATGGTGCGATACATTATTATATTAATCCCATGGTGCTGTACATTATTATATTAATTCCTTGGTGCTCTGTACATTATTATATTAATTCCATGGTGCTCTATACATTGTTATATTAATTCCATGGTGCTGTACATTATTATATTATTCCCATGGTGCACTGTACATTATTATATGAATCCCATGGTGCTGTACATTATTATATTAATCCCATGGTGCTCTGTGCATTATTATATTAATCCCATGGTGCTGTATGTTATTATATTAATTCCATGGTGCTCTGTACATTATTATATTAATCCCATGGTGCTGTACATTATTATATTAATCCCATGGTGAACTGTATATTATTATATTAATCTCATGGTGCTGTACATTATTATATTAATCCCATGGTGCTGTATGTTATTATATTAATTCCATGGTGCTCTGTACATTATTATATTAATTCCATGGTGCTGTACATTATTATATTAATCCCATGGTGCTGTACATTATTATATTAATCCCATGGTGCTCTGTACATTATTATATTAATCATATGGTGCTGTACATTATTATATTAATCCATGGTGCTCTGTACATTATTATATTAATCCCATGGTGCTGTACATTATTATATTTATCCTATGGTGCTCCGTACATTATTATATTAATCCCATGGTGCTCTGTACATTATTACATTAATTCCATGCTGCTGTACATTATTATATTAATCCCATGGTGCTCTGTATATTATTATATTAATCTCATGGTGCTGTACATTATTATATTAATCCCATGGTGCTGTATGTTATTATATTAATTCCATGGTGCTCTGTACATTATTATATTAATCCCATGGTGCTGTACATTATTATATTAATCCCATGGTGCTCTGTATATTATTATATTAAAATCATGGTGCTCTGTACATTATTATATTAATTCCATGGTGCTGTACATTATTATATTAATCCCATGGTGCTGTACATTATTATATTAATCCCATGGTGCTGTACATTATTATATTAATCCCATGGTGCTGTACATTATTATATTACTCCCATGGTGATGTACATTATTATATTAATCTCATGGTGCTGTACATTATTATATTAATCCCATGGTGCTGTACATTATTATATTAATCCCATGGTGCTCTGTACATTTTTATATTAATCCCATGGTGCTGTACATTATTATATTAATTCCATGGTGCTGTACATTATTATATTAATTCCATGGTGCTCTGTACATTATTATATTAATTCCATGGTGCTCTATACATTGTTATATTAATTCCATGGTGCTGTACATTATTATATTATTCCCATGGTGCACTGTACATTATTATATTAATCCCATGGTGCTCTGTACATTATTATATTAATCACATGGTGCTGTATATTATTATATAAATCCCATGGTGCTCTGTACATTATTATATTAATCCCATGGTGCTGTACATTATTATATTAATCCCATGGTGCTCTGTACATTATTATATTAATGATATGGTGCTGTACATTATTATATTAATCCATGGTGTTCTGTACATTATTATATTAATCCCATGGTGCTGTACATTATTATATTAATCCTATGGTGTTCCGTACATTATTATATTAATTCCATGGTGCTGTACATTATTATATTAATCCCATGGTGCTCTGTACATTATTATATTAATCATATGGTGCTGTACATTATTATATTAATCCATGGTGCTCTGTACATTATTATATTAATTCCATGGTGCTGTACATTATTATATTAATCCCATGGTGCTGTACATTATTATATTAATTCCATGGTGCTGTACATTATTATGTTAATCCCATGGTGCTCTGTATATTATTATATTAATCTCATGGTGCTGTACATTATTATATTAATCCCATGGTGCTGTATGTTATTATATTAATCCCATGGTGCTCTGTACATTATTATATTAATCCCATGGTGCTCTGTACATTATTATATTAATCACATGGTTCTGTACATTATTATATTAATCCCATGGTGCTCTGTACATTATTATATCAATCCCATGGTGCTCTCTACATTATTATATTAATCCCATGGTGCTCTGTACATTATTATATTAATCTCATGGTGCTGTACATTATTATATTAATTCCTTGGTGCTCTGTACATTATTATATTAATTCCATGGTGCGCTATACATTGTTATATTTAATTCCATGGTGCGATACATTATTATATTAATTCCATGGTGCTCTATACATTGTTATATTAATTCCATGGTGCTGTACATTATTATATTATTCACATGGTGCACTGTACATTATTATATTAATCCCATGGTGCTCTGTACATTATTATATTAATCACATGGTGCTGTACATTATTATATTAATCCCATGGTGCTCTGTACATTATTATATTAATCATATGGTGCTGTACATTATTATATTAATCCATGGTGCTCTGTACATTATTATATTAATCCCATGGTGCTGTACATTATTATATTAATCCCATGGTGCTCTCTACATTATTATATTAATCATATGGTGCTGTACATTATTATATTAATCCATGGTGCTCTGTACATTATTATATTAATCCCATGGTGCTCTGTACATTATTATATTAATCCTATGGTGCTCCGTACATTATAATATTAATTCCATGGTGCTGTACATTATTATATTAATCCCATGGTGCTCTGTACATTATTATATTAATCCCATGGTGCTGTACATTATTATATTAATCCCATGGTGCTCTGTATATTATTATATTAATCTCATGGTGCTGTACATTATTATATTAATCCCATGGTGCTGTATGTTATTATATTAATTCCATGGTGCTCTGTACATTATTATATTAATCCCATGGTGCTGTACATTATTATATTAATCCCATGGTGCTCTGTGTATTATTATATTAATCTCATGGTGCTGTACATTATTATATTAATCCCATGGTGCTGTATGTTATTATATTAATTCCATGGTGCTGTACATTATTATATTAATCCCATGGTGCTGTACATTATTATATTAATCCCATGGTGCTCTGTACATTATTATATTAATCCCATGGTGCTGTACATTATTATATTAATTCCATGTGCTCTGTACATTATTATATTAATCCCATGGTGCTGTACATTATTATATTAATCCCATGGTGCTGTACATTATTAGATTAATCTCACGGTGCTGTACATTATTATATTACTCCCATGGTGCTGTACATTATTATATTAATCCCATGGTGCTCTGTACATTATTATATTAATCCCATGGTGCTCTGTACATTATTATATTAATCTCATGGTGCTGTCCATTATTATATTAATCCCATGGTGCTGTACATTATTATATTAATCTCATGGTGCTGTCCATTATTATATTAATCCCATGGTGCTGTACATTATTATATTAATCCCATGGTGCTCTGTCCATTATTATATTAATCCCATGGTGCTGTACATTATTATATTAATCCCATGGTGCTCTGTACATTATTATATTAATCCCATGGTGCTCTGTACATTATTATATTAATCCCATGGTGTTCTGTACATTATTATATCAATCCCATGGTGCTGTACATTATTATATTAATCCTATGGTGCTCCGTACATTATTATATTAATTCCATGGTGCTGTACATTATTATATTAATCCCATGGTGCTCTGTACATTATTATATTAATCATATGGTGCTCTGTACATTATTATATTAATCCCATGGTGCTGTACATTATTATATTAATTCCATGGTGCTGTACATTATTATATTAATCCCATGGTGCTCTGTATATTATTATATTAATCTCATGGTGCTGTACATTATTATATTAATCCCATGGTGCTGTATGTTATTATATTAATCCCATGGTGCTCTGTACATTATTATATTAATCCCATGGTGCTCTGTACATTATTATATTAATCACATGGTGCTGTACATTATTATATTAATCCCATGGTGCTCTGTACATTATTATATTAATCCCATGGTGCTCTGTACATTATTATATTAATCCCATGGTGCTCTGTACAATATTATATCAATCCCATGGTGCTCTGTACATTATTATATTAATCCCATGGTGCTCTGTACATTATTATATTAATCTCATGGTGCTGTACATTATTATATTAATTCCTTGGTGCTCTGTACATTATTATAATAATTCCATGGTGCTCTATACATTGTTATATTTAATTCCATGGTGCGATACATTATTATATTAATTCCATGGTGCTGTACATTATTATATTAATTCCATGTTGCTGTACATTATTATATTAATTCCTTGGTGCTCTGTACATTATTATATTAATTCCATGGTGCTCCATACATTATTATATTAATTCCATGGTGCTGTACATTATTATATTATTCCCATGGTGCACTGTACATTATTATATTAATCCCATGGTGCTGTACATTATTATATTAATCCCATGGTGCTCTGTGCATTATTATATTAATCCCATGGTGCTGAATATTATTATATTAATTCCATGGTGCTCTGTACATTATTATATTAATCCCATGGTGCTGTACATTATTATATTAATCCCATGGTGCTCTGTATATTATTATATTAATCTCATGGTGCTGTACATTATTATATTAATCCCATGGTGCTGTATGTTATTATATTAATTCTATGGTGTTCTGTACATTATTATATTAATTCCATGGTGCTGTACATTATTATATTAATCCCATGGTGCTGTACATTATTATATTAATCTCATGGTGCTCTGTACATTATTATATTAATCCCATGGTGCTGTACATTATTATATTAATCCCATGGTGCTGTACATTATTAGATTAATATCACGGTGCTGTACATTATTATATTACTCCCATGGTGCTGTACATTATTATATTAATCTCATGGTGCTGTACATTATTATATTAATCCCATGGTGCTGTACATTATTATATTAATCTCACGGTGCTGTACATTATTATATTACTTCCATGGTGCTCTGTACATTATCATATTAATCCCATGGTGCTCTGTACATTATAATATTAATCCCATGGTGCTCTGTACATTATTATATTAATTCCATGGTGCTGTACATTATTATAATAATCCCATGGTGCTGTACATTATTATATTAATTCCATGGTGCTGTACATTATTATATTAATCCCATGGTGCTCTGTATATTATTATATTAATCTCATGGTGCTGTACATTATTATATTAATCCCATGGTGCTGTAGGTTATTATATTAATCCCATGGAGCTCTGTACATTATTATATTAATCCCATGGTGCTCTCTACATTATTATATTAATCCCATGGTGCTCTGTACATTATTATATTAATCTCATGGTGCTGTACATTATTATATTAATTCCTTGGTGCTCTGTACATTATTATATTAATTCCATGGTGCTCTATACATTGTTATATTTAATTCCATGGTGCGATACATTATTATATTAATTCCATGGTGCTCTATACATTGTTATATTAATTCCATGGTGCTGTACATTATTATATTATTCCCATGGTGCACTGTACATTATTATATTAATCCCATGGTGCTCTGTACATTATTATATTAATCACATGGTGCTGTACATTATTATATAAATCCCATGGTGCTCTGTACATTATTATATTAATTCCATGGTGCTGTACATTATTATATTAATCCCATGGTGCTCTTTACATTATTATATTAATCATATGGTGCTGTACATTATTATATTAATCCATGGTGCTCTGTACATTATTATATTAATCCCATGGTGCTGTACATTATTATATTAATCCCATGGTGCTGTACATTATTATATTAATTCCATGGTGCTGTACATTATTATATTAATCCCATGGTGCTCTGTATATTATTATATTAATCTCATGGTGCTGTACATTATTATATTAATCCCATGGTGCTGTATGTTATTATATTAATTCCATGGTGCTCTGTACATTATTATATTAATCCCATGGTGCTGTACATTATTATATTAATCCCATGGTGCTCTGTATATTATTATATTAATCTCATGGTGCTGAACATTATTAGATTAATCCCATGGTGCTGTATGTTATTATATTAATTCCATGGTGCTGTACATTATTATATTAATCCCATGGTGCTGTACATTATTATATTAATCCCATGGTGCTGTACATTATTATATTAATCCCATGGTACTCTGTGCATTATTATATTAATTCCATGGTGCTGTATGTTATTATATTAGTTCCATGGTGCTCTGTACATTATTATATTAATTCCATGGTGCTGTACATTATTATATTAATCCCATGGTGCTGTACATTATTATATTAATCCCATGTGCTCTGTACATTATTATATTAATCCCATGGTGCTGTACATTATTATATTAATCCCATGGTGCTGTACATTATTAGATTAATCTCACGGTGCTGTACATCATTATATTACTCCCATGGTGCTGTACATTATTATATTAATCTCATGGTGCTGTACATTATTATATTAATCCCATGGTGCTGTACATTATTATATTAATCCCATGGTGCTCTGTACATTATTATATTAATCCCATGGTGCTCTGTACATTATTATATTAATCTTATGGTGCTCTGTACATTATTATATCAATCCCATGGTGCTGTACATTATTATATTAATCCTATGGTGCTCCGTACATTATTATATTAATTCCATGGTGCTGTACATTATTATATTAATCCCATGGTGCTTTGTACATTATTATATTAATCATATGGTGCTGTACATTATTATATTAATCCATGGTGCTCTGTACATTATTATATTAATCCCATGGTGCTCTGTACATTATTATATTAATCCCATGGTGCTGTACATTATTATATTAATTCCATGGTGCTGTACATTATTATATTAATCCCATGGTGCTCTGTATATTATTATATTAATCTCATGGTGCTGTACATTATTATATTAATCCCATGGTGCTGTATGTTATTATATTAATCCCATGGTGCTCTGTACATTATTATATTAATCCCATGGTGCTCTGTACATTATTATATTAATCACATGGTGCTGTACATTATTATATTAATCCCATGGTGCTCTGTACATTATTATATTAATCCCATGGTGCTCTGCACATTATTATATCAATCCCATGGTGCTCTGTACATTATTATATTAATCCCATGGTGCTCTGTACATTATTATATTAATCCCATGGTGCTCTGTACATTATTATATCAATTTCATGGTGCTCTGTACATTATTATATTAATCCCATGGTGCTCTGTACATTATTATATTAATCTCATGGTGCTGTACATTATTATATTAATTCCTTGGTGCTCTGTACATTATTATAATAATTCCATGGTGCTCTATACATTGTTATATTTAATTCCATGGTGCTGTACATTATTATATTAATTTCATGGTGCTGTACATTATTATATTAATTCCTTGGTGCTCTGTACATTATTATATTAATTCCATGGTGCTCTATACATTGTTATATTAATTCCATGGTGCTGTACATTATTATATTATTCCCATGGTGCACTGTACATTATTATATTAATCCCATGGTGCTGTACATTATTATATTAATCCCATGGTGCTCTGTGCATTATTATATTAATCCCATGGTGCTGAATGTTATTATATTAATTCCATGGTGCTCTGTACATTATTATATTAATCCCATGGTGCTGTACATTATTATATTAATCCCATGGTGCTCTGTATATTATTATATTAATCTCATGGTGCTGTACATTATTATATTAATCACATGGTGCTGTATGTTATTATATTAATTCTATGGTGCTCTGTACATTATTATATTAATTCCATGGTGCTGTACATTATTATATTAATCCCATGGTGCTGTACATTATTATATTAATCCCATGGTGCTGTACATTATTAGACTAATCTCACGGTGCTGTACATTATTATATTACTCCCATGGTGCTGTACATTATTATATTAATCCCATGGTGCTCTGTACATTATTATATTAATCCCATGGTGCTCTGTACATTATTATATTAATCTCATGGTGCTGTCCATTATTATATTAATCCCATGGTGCTGTACATTATTATATTAATCTCATGGTGCTGTCCATTATTATATTAATCCCATGGTGCTGTACATTATTATATTAATCCCATGGTGCTCTGTCCATTATTATATTAATCCCATGGTGCTGTACATTATTATATTAATCCCATGGTGCTCTGTACATTATTATATTAATCCCATGGTGCTCTGTACATTATTATATTAATCCCATGGTGTTCTGTACATTATTATATCAATCCCATGGTGCTGTACATTATTATATTAATCCTATGGTGCTCCGTACATTATTATATTAATTCCATGGTGCTGTACATTATTATATTAATCCCATGGTGCTCTGTACATTATTATATTAATCATATGGTGCTCTGTACATTATTATATTAATCCCATGGTGCTGTACATTATTATATTAATTCCATGGTGCTGTATATTATTATATTAATCCCATGGTGCTCTGTATATTATTATATTAATCTCATGGTGCTGTACATTATTATATTAATCCCATGGTGCTGTATGTTATTATATTAATCCCATGGTGCTCTGTACATTATTATATTAATCCCATGGTGCTCTGTACATTATTATATTAATCACATGGTGCTGTACATTATTATATTAATCCCATGGTGCTCTGTACATTATTATATTAATCCCATGGTGCTCTGCACATTATTATATCAATCCCATGGTGCTCTGTACATTATTATATTAATCCCATGGTGCTCTGTACATTATTATATTAATCCCATGGTGCTCTGTACAATATTATATCAATCCCATGGTGCTCTGTACATTATTATATTAATTCCATGGTGCTGTACATTATTATATTAATTCCATGTTGCTGTACATTATTATATTAATTCCTTGGTGCTCTGTACATTATTATATTAATTCCATGGTGCTCCATACATTGTTATATTAATTCCATGGTGCTGTACATTATTATATTATTCCCATGGTGCACTGTACATTATTATATTAATCCCATGGTGCTGTACATTATTATATTAATCCCATGGTGCTCTGTGCATTATTATATTAATCCCATGGTGCTGAATATTATTATATTAATTCCATGGTGCTCTGTACATTATTATATTAATCCCATGGTGCTGTACATTATTATATTAATCCCATGGTGCTCTGTATATTATTATATTAATCTCATGGTGCTGTACATTATTATATTAATCCCATGGTGCTGTATGTTATTATATTAATTCTATGGTGTTCTGTACATTATTATATTAATTCCATGGTGCTGTACATTATTATATTAATCCCATGGTGCTGTACATTATTATATTAATCTCATGGTGCTCTGTACATTATTATATTAATGCCATGGTGCTGTACATTATTATATTAATCCCATGGTGCTGTACATTATTAGATTAATATCACGGTGCTGTACATTATTATATTACTCCCATGGTGCTGTACATTATTATATTAATCTCATGGTGCTGTACATTATTATATTAATCCCATGGTGCTGTACATTATTATATTAATCTCACGGTGCTGTACATTATTATATTACTTCCATGGTGCTCTGTACATTATTATATTAATCCCATGGTGCTCTGTACATTATAATATTAATCCCATGGTGCTCTGTACATTATTATATTAATTCCATGGTGCTGTACATTATTATAATAATCCCATGGTGCTGTACATTATTATATTAATTCCATGGTGCTGTACATTATTATATTAATCCCATGGTGCTCTGTATATTATTATATTAATCTCATGGTGCTGTACATTATTATATTAATCCCATGGTGCTGTAGGTTATTATATTAATCCCATGGAGCTCTGTACATTATTATATTAATCCCATGGTGCTCTCTACATTATTATATTAATCCCATGGTGCTCTGTACATTATTATATTAATCTCATGGTGCTGTACATTATTATATTAATTCCTTGGTGCTCTGTACATTATTATATTAATTCCATGGTGCTCTATACATTGTTATATTTAATTCCATGGTGCGATACATTATTATATTAATTCCATGGTGCTCTATACATTGTTATATTAATTCCATGGTGCTGTACATTATTATATTATTCCCATGGTGCACTGTACATTATTATATTAATCCCATGGTGCTCTGTACATTATTATATTAATCACATGGTGCTCTGTACATTATTATATTAATTCCATGGTGCTGTACATTATTATATTAATCCCATGGTGCTCTTTACATTATTATATTAATCATATGGTGCTGTACATTATTATATTAATCCATGGTGCTCTGTACATTATTATATTAATCCCATGGTGCTGTACATTATTATATTAATCCCATGGTGCTGTACATTATTATATTAATTCCATGGTGCTGTACATTATTATATTAATCCCATGGTGCTCTGTATATTATTATATTAATCTCATGGTGCTGTACATTATTATATTAATCCCATGGTGCTGTATGTTATTATATTAATTCCATGGTGCTCTGTACATTATTATATTAATCCCATGGTGCTGTACATTATTATATTAATCCCATGGTGCTCTGTATATTATTATATTAATCTCATGGTGCTGAACATTATTAGATTAATCCCATGGTGCTGTATGTTATTATATTAATTCCATGGTGCTGTACATTATTATATTAATCCCATGGTGCTGTACATTATTATATTAATCCCATGGTGCTGTACATTATTATATTAATCCCATGGTGCTCTGTGCATTATTATATTAATTCCATGGTGCTGTATGTTATTATATTAGTTCCATGGTGCTCTGTACATTATTATATTAATTCCATGGTGCTGTACATTATTATATTAATCCTATGGTGCTGTACATTATTATATTAATCCCATGTGCTCTGTACATTATTATATTAATCCCATGGTGCTGTACATTATTATATTAATCCCATGGTGCTGTACATTATTAGATTAATCTCACGGTGCTGTACATCATTATATTACTCCCATGGTGCTGTACATTATTATATTAATCTCATGGTGCTGTACATTATTATATTAATCCCATGGTGCTGTACATTATTATATTAATCCCATGGTGCTCTGTACATTATTATATTAATCCCATGGTGCTCTGTACATTATTATATTAATCTTATGGTGCTCTGTACATTATTATATCAATCCCATGGTGCTGTACATTATTATATTAATCCTATGGTGCTCCGTACATTATTATATTAATTCCATGGTGCTGTACATTATTATATTAATCCCATGGTGCTTTGTACATTATTATATTAATCATATGGTGCTGTACATTATTATATTAATCCATGGTGCTCTGTACATTATTATATTAATCCCATGGTGCTCTGTACATTATTATATTAATCCCATGGTGCTGTACATTATTATATTAATTCCATGGTGCTGTACATTATTATATTAATCCCATGGTGCTCTGTATATTATTATATTAATCTCATGGTGCTTTACATTATTATATTAATCCCATGGTGCTGTATGTTATTATATTAATCCCATGGTGCTCTGTACATTATTATATTAATCCCATGGTGCTCTGTACATTATTATATTAATCACATGGTGCTGTACATTATTATATTAATCCCATGGTGCTCTGTACATTATTATATTAATCCCATGGTGCTCTGCACATTATTATATCAATCCCATGGTGCTCTGTACATTATTATATTAATCCCATGGTGCTCTGTACATTATTATATTAATCCCATGGTGCTCTGTACATTATTATATCAATTTCATGGTGCTCTGTACATTATTATATTAATCCCATGGTGCTCTGTACATTATTATATTAATCTCATGGTGCTGTACATTATTATATTAATTCCTTGGTGCTCTGTACATTATTATAATAATTCCATGGTGCTCTATACATTGTTATATTTAATTCCATGGTGCTGTACATTATTATATTAATTTCATGGTGCTGTACATTATTATATTAATTCCTTGGTGCTCTGTACATTATTATATTAATTCCATGGTGCTCTATACATTGTTATATTAATTCCATGGTGCTGTACATTATTATATTATTCCCATGGTGCACTGTACATTATTATATTAATCCCATGGTGCTGTACATTATTATATTAATCCCATGGTGCTCTGTGCATTATTATATTAATCCCATGGTGCTGAATGTTATTATATTAATTCCATGGTGCTCTGTACATTATTATATTAATCCCATGGTGCTGTACATTATTATATTAATCCCATGGTGCTCTGTATATTATTATATTAATCTCATGGTGCTGTACATTATTATATTAATCACATGGTGCTGTATGTTATTATATTAATTCTATGGTGCTCTGTACATTATTATATTAATTCCATGGTGCTGTACATTATTATATTAATCCCATGGTGCTGTACATTATTATATTAATCCCATGGTGCTGTACATTATTAGATTAATCTCACGGTGCTGTACATTATTATATTAATTCCATGGTGCTCTGTACATTATTGTATTAATCCCATGGTGCTCTGTACATTATTATATTAATCCCATGGTGCTGTACATTATTATATTAATCCCATGGTGCTGTACATTATTAGATTAATCTCACGGTGCTGTACATTATTATATTACTCCCATGGTGATGTACATTATTATATTAATCTCATGGTGCTGTACATTATTATATTAATCCCATGGTGCTGTACATTATTATATTAATCCCATGGTGCTCTGTACATTTTTATATTAATCCCATGGTGCTGTACATTATTATATTAATTCCATGGTGCTGTACATTATTATATTAATTCCTTGGTGCTCTGTACATTATTATATAAATCCCATGGTGCTCTGTACATTATTATATTAATTCCTTGGTGCTCTGTACATTATTATATAAATCCCATGGTGCTCTGTACATTATTATATTAATCCCATGGTGCTGTACATTATTATATTAATCCATGGTGTTCTGTACATTATTATATTAATCCCATGGTGCTGTACATTATTATTAGAGATGAGCGAACAGTGTTCTATCGAACTCATGTTCGATCGGATATTAGGCTGTTCGGCATGTTCGAATCGAATCGAACACCGCGTGGTAAAGTGCGCCATTACTCGATTCCCCTCCCACCTTCCCTGGCGCCTTTTTTGCTCCAATAACAGCGCAGGGTAGGTGGGACAGGAACTACGACACCGGTGACGTTGAAAAAAGTAGGCAAAACCCATTGGCTGCCGAAAACACGTGACCTCTAATTTAAAAGAACAGCGCCGCCCAGGTTCGCGTCATTCTGAGCTTGCAATTCACCGAGGACGGAGGTTTCCGTCCAGCTAGCTAGGGCTTAGATTCTGGGTAGGCAGGGACAGGCTAGGATAGGAAGGAGAAGACAACCAACAGTGCCATTGTCTGACTGGGAATTCAAAGAATATATTGGGGTTACAAATACCCTCATTTCTTGCTACTGCCATATAGTGCCATTGTCTGACTGGGAATTCAAAGAATATATTGGGGTTACGTGCACCCACAATTTTTACTACTGGTATACAGTGCCAGTTTCTGACTGGGAATTCAAAGAATATATTGGGGTTATAAATACCCTCATTTCTTGCTACTGCCATATAGTGCCAGTTTCTGACTGAGAATTCAAAGAATATATTGGGGTTACGTGCACCCACAATTTTTACTACTGGTATACAGTGCCAGTTTCTGACTGGGAATTCAAAGAATATATTGGGGTTATAAATACCCTCATTTCTTGCTACTGGTATATAGTGCCATTGTCTGACTGGGAATTCAAAGAATATATTGGGGTTACGTGCACCCACAATTTTTACTACTGGTATACAGTGCCAATTTCTAACTAGGAATTCAAAATGCGCAAGGCTCCCGGAAAGGGACGTGGACGAGGCCGGGGGCGAGGTCGGGGGAATGGTTCTGGGGAGCAAGGTAGCAGTGAAGCCACAGGGCGTCCCGTGCCTACTCCTGTGGGGCAGCAAGCATTGCGCCACTCCACAGTGCCAGGGTTGCTTGCCACATTAACTAAACTGCAGGGTACAAACCTTAGTAGGCCCGAGAACCAGGAACAGGTCTTGCAATGGCTGTCAGAGAACGCTTACAGCACATTGTCCAGCAGCCAGTCAGACTCTGCCTCCTCTCCTCCTATTACCCAACAGTCTTGTCTTCCTTCCTCCCAAAATTCCGAAGCTTTACAGAACAATAACCCAAACTGTCCCTGCTCCCTAGAGCTGTTCTCCGCTCCTTTCATTGTCCCTCAACCTGCCTCTCCACGTCACGATTCCACGAACCTAACAGAGGAGCATCTGTGTCCAGATGCTCAAACACTAGAGTCTCCTCCATCTCCGTTCGATTTGGTGGTGGATGACCAGCAACCCACCCTCATCGACGATGATGTGACGCAGTTGCCGTCAGGGCATCCAGTTGACCGGCGCATTGTGCGGGAGGAGGAGATGAGACAGGAGTTGGAAGAGGAAGTGGTGGATGATGAGGACACTGACCCGACCTGGACAGGGGGGATGTCAAGCGGGGAAAGTAGTGTGGATGTTGAGGCAGGTGCAGCACCAAAAAGGGTAGCTAGAGGCAGAGGCAGAGGTCAGCAGCTTAGGCGAAGCCAGGCCACACCCGGAATCTCCCAAGATGTTCCAGTTCGTACCCAGCCCCGAAAAACTCCCACCTCGAGGGCACGTTTCTCGAAGGTGTGGAGTTTTTTCAAGGAATGCGCCGAGGACAGATATAGTGTTGTCTGCACAATTTGCCTCTCGAAATTGATTAGGGGCTCTGAGAAGAGCAACCTGTCCACCACTTCAATGCGCCGTCATTTGGAATCCAAGCACTGGAATCAGTGGCAGGCAGCAACGGCAGGACAAAGGCCGCCTGCCGTTCACGCCACTGCCTCTGCCTCTGCCACTGCCACTGCTGACTGTGCTGGCGATGCACTCCAGAGGACGAGCCAGGACACCACTTCATCTGCCTCCGCCACTTTGTTGACTTCTACCTCATCCTCCCCTGGTCCTGTCTTATCTCCTTCTCCTGCACCATCAAAGGCACCATCAGGCGTTTCTTTACAACAACCCACCATCTCTCAGACATTGGAGCGGCGGCAGAAATACACTGCTAACCACCCACACGCGCAAGCCTTGAACGCCAACATCGCTAAACTGCTGGCCCAGGAGATGTTGGCGTTCCGGCTTGTTGAAACTCCCGCCTTCCTGGACCTGATGGCAACTGCGGCACCTCGCTATGCCGTCCCTAGCCGTCACTAGTTCTCCCGGTGTGCCGTCCCCGCCTTGCACCAGCACGTGTCACTCAACATCAGGCGGGCCCTTAGTTCCGCGCTTTGCACAAAGGTCCACTTGACCACCGACGCGTGGACAAGTGCATGCGGACAGGGACGCTACATTTCACTGACGGCACACTGGGTGAATGTAGTTGAGGCTGGGACTGCTTCCCAAACTGGCCCGGTGTACCTCGTCTCCCCGCCTAACATTCCTGGCAGGGACACGAGAAGAACACCCCCCTCCTCCTCCTCCTCTACCGCCTCCTCCTCCGCCACCGCCTCCTCCTCCGCCACCGCCTCCTCCTCCGCTGTTAGATTGACCCCAGCTACGAGTTGGAAACGTTGCAGCACTGGCGTTGGTAGACGTCAGCAGGCTGTGCTGAAGCTGATCAGCTTGGGGGACAGACAGCACACTGCCTCCGAGGTGAGGGATGCCCTCCTCGATGAGACGGCAATATGGTTTGAGCCGCTGCACCTGGGCCCAGGCATGGTCGTTTGTGATAACAGCCGGAACCTGGTAGCAGCTCTGGAGCTTGCCGGACTCCAACATGTTCCATGCCTGGCCCACGTCTTCAACCTAGTGGTGCAACGTTTCCTAAAGAGCTACCCCAATGTTCCAGAGCTACTGGTGAAAGTGCGGCGCATGTGCGCCCACTTTCGCAAGTCGACAGTAGCCGCTGCTAGCTTAAAATCTCTCCAGCAACGCCTGCATGTGCCACAACACCGGCTTTTGTGCGACGTCCCCACACGCTGGAACTCAACGTTTCAGATGTTGAATAGAGTGGTTGAGCAGCAGAGACCTTTGATGGAATACCAGCTACAAAACCCTAGGGTGCCACAAAGTCAGCTGCCTCAGTTTCACATCCATGAGTGGCCATGGATGAGAGACCTTTGTGACATCCTACGGGTGTTTGAGGAGTCCACAAGGAGGGTGAGCTCTGAGGATGCGATGGTGAGCCTTACAATCCCGCTCTTGTGTGTTCTGAGAGAATCCCTGATTGACATCAGGGATAACTCAGATCACACAGAGGAGTTAGGGATAGCATCCGATCCGTCACAGCTGGAGAGTAGGTCCACACATCTGTCCGCTTCACTGTGTTTAATGGAGGAGGAGGAGGAGGAGGAGGAGGAAGAAGAGTTGTCCGATGATGTGATGGTGATACAGGAGGCTTCCGGGCAACTTCGAATCGTCCCATTGTTGCAGCGCGGATGGGTAGACATGGAGGATGAGGAGGAAATGGAGATTGAACTTTCCGGTGGGGCCAGAGGAGTCATGCCAACTAACACTGTGGCAGACATGGCTGAGTTCATGTTGGGGTGCTTTACAACCGACAAGCGTATTGTCAAAATCATGGAGGACAACCAGTACTGGATCTTTGCTATCCTTGACCCCCGGTATAAAAACAACATCTCGTCTTTTAGAGGGGAGGGCCAATCGCATCAATGCTTGCCACAGGCAATTGGTGCAGAATATGATGGAGATGTTTCCAGCATGTGACGTTGGCGGCAGGGAGGGCAGTTCCTCCAGTAGGCAACCAAGTTCTCACCGGTCCACACAAACGAGGGGCACACTGTCTAAGGTCTGGGACACCTTGATGGCACCCCCTCGCCAAAGTGCCGCCACGGAGGGTCCTAGTGTCACCAGGCGTGAGAAGTATAGGCGCATGTTGCGGGAATACCTTTCTGACCACAGCCCTGTCCTCTCCGACCCCTCTGCGCCCTACACGTATTGGGTGTCGAAGTTGGACCTGTGGCTTGAACTTGCCCTATATGCCTTGGAGGTGCTGTCCTGTCCTGCCGCCAGCGTCCTATCTGAGAGGGTGTTCAGTGCAGCCGGTGGCATCATCACTGACAAGCGCACCCGTCTGTCAGCTGAGAGTGCCGACCGGCTCACTTTGATAAAAATGAACCACCACTGGATAGAGCCTTCATTTTTGGGCCCACCTGTGTAAAGCACCCCAACATGAAACTCCATGTCTGTACTCAACCTCTCCAATTCCTCGGCATCCTCATACTCATCCACCATAAGCGTTGCACAATTCTGCTAATACTAGGCTCCCTCCACCCTGATTTCCCCCAACTCTGCTGGTTAGAGGCTCCCTCCACCCTGCTTTCCCACAACTCTGCTGGTTAGAGGCTCCCTCCACCCTGATTTCCACCAACTCTGCTGGTTAGAGGCTCCCTCCACCATGAATTGGTCCAAACTGGGCTGTTTAGAGGCTCCCTCCACCATGAATTGGTCCAAACTGGGGTTTTTAGAGGCTCCCTCCACCATGAATTTGCCCAAACTGGCCTGTTTAGAGGCTCCCTCCACCCTGATTTCCCCAACTCTGCTGGTTAGCGGCTCCCTCCACCCTGCTTTCCCACAACTCTGCTGGTTAGAGGCTCCCTCCACCCTGCTTTCCCACAACTATGCTGGTTAGAGGCTCCCTCCACCCTGCTTTCCCACAACTCTGCTGGTTAGAGGCTCCCTCCACCCTGCTTTCCCACAACTCTGCTGGTTAGAGGCTCCCTCCACCCTGATTTCCACCAACTCTGCTGGTTAGAGGCTCCCTCCACCATGAATTGGTCCAAACTGGGCTGTTTAGCGGCTCCCTCCACCATGAATTGGTCCAAACTGGGGTTTTTAGAGGCTCCCTCCACCATGAATTGGTCCAAACTGGGCTGTTTAGAGGCTCCCTCCACCATGAATTGGTCCAAACTGGGGTTTTTAGAGGCTCCCTCCACCATGAATTGGTCCAAACTGGGCTGGTTAGAGGCTCCCTCCACCATGAATTTGCCCAAACTGGGCTGTTTAGAGGCTCCCTCCACCATGAATTTGCCCAAACTGGCCTGTTTAGAGGCTCCCTCCACCATGAATTGGTCCAAACTGGGGTTTTTAGAGGCTCTCTCCACCATGAATTGGTCCAAACTGGGCTGTTTAGAGGCTCCCTCCATCATGAATTGGTCCAAACTGGGGTTTTTAGAGGCTCCCTCCACCATGAATTGGTCCAAACTGGGGTTTTTAAAGGCTCCCTCCACCATGAATTTGCCCAAACTGGGCTGTTTAGAGGCTCCCTCCACCATGAATTTGCCCAAACTGGGCTGTTTAGAGGCTCCCTCCACCATGAATTGGTCCAAACTGGGGTTTTTAGAGGCTCCCTCCACCATGAATTGGTCCAAACTGGGGGTTTTTAGAGGCTCCCTCCACCATGAATTTGCCCAAACTGGGCTGTTTAGAGGCTCCCTCCACCATGAATTGGTCCAAACTGGGGTTTTTAGAGGCTCCCTCCACCATGAATTGGTCCAAACTGGGGTTTTTAGAGGCTCCCTCCACCATGAATTGGTCCAAACTGGGCTGTTTAGAGGCTCCCTCCACCATGAATTTGCCCAAACTGGGCTGTTTAGAGGCTCCCTCCATCATGAATTGGTCCAAACTGGGGTTTTTAGAGGCTCCCTCCACCATGAATTGGTCCAAACTGGGGTTTTTAGAGGCTCCCTCCATCATGAATTGGTCCAAACTGGGGTTTTTAGAGGCTCCCTCCACCATGAATTGGTCCAAACTGGGGTTTTTAGAGGCTCCCTCCACCATGAATTGGTCCAAACTGGGCTGTTTAGAGGCTCCCTCCACCATGAATTTGCCCAAACTGGGCTGTTTAGAGGCACCCTCCATCATGAATTGGTCCAAACTGGGGTTTTTAGAGGCTCCCTCCACCATGAATTGGTCCAAACTGGGGTTTTTAGAGGCTCCCTCCACCATGAATTGGTCCAAACTGGGGTTTTTAGAGGCTCCCTCCACCATGAATTGGTCCAAACTGGGCTGTTTAGAGGCTCCCTCCACCATGAATTGGTCCAAACTGGGGTTTTTAGAGGCTCCCTCCACCATGAATTGGTCCAAACTGGGCTGTTTAGAGGCTCCCTCCACCATGAATTGGTCCAAACTGGGGTTTTTAGAGGCTCCCTCCACCATGAATTGGTCCAAACTGGGGTTTTTAGAGGCTCCCTCCACCATGAATTGGTCCAAACTGGGCTGTTTAGAGGCTCCCTCCACCATGAATTTGCCCAAACTGGGCTGTTTAGAGGCTCCCTCCATCATGAATTGGTCCAAACTGGGGTTTTTAGAGGCTCCCTCCACCATGAATTGGTCCAAACTGGGGTTTTTAGAGGCTCCCTCCACCATGAATTGGTCCAAACTGGGGTTTTTAGAGGCTCCCTCCACCATGAATTTGCCCAAACTGAGCTGTTTAGAGGCTCCCTCCACCATGAATTGGTCCAAACTGGGGTTTTTAGAGGCTCCCTCCACCATGAATTGGTCCAAACTGGGCTGGTTAGAGGCTCCCTCCACCATGAATTGGTCCAAACTGGGCTGTTTAGAGGCTCCCTCCACCATGAATTGGTCCAAACTGGGGTTTTTAGAGGCTCCCTCCACCATGAATTGGTCCAAACTGGGGTTTTTAGAGGCTCCCCCCACCATGAATTGGTCCAAACTGGGGTTTTTAGAGGCTCCCTCCAGCATGAATTGGTCCAAACTGGGGTTTTTAGAGGCTCCCTCCACCATGAATTTGCCCAAACTGGGGTGTTTAGAGGCTCCCTCCACCATGAATTTGCCCAAACTCTGCTGGTTAGAGGCTCAATCCACCCTGATTTTCAAAACAAATGTTGGTGCCAACCTCAACTTACTACAAGGGCCAAATTCACTGCTGGTGACAAGCTCTCCTCACTGCAAGTGCCAAATACACATGTTTCAAGGTGTTTTCCTACTGTCAGAGAGGTGGTATTGAGTGTGTAAAGTGTGTAGTTGTTAGGCTGTGATGTTGGGGTAATAGAGGGTCTTTGGTGTGTTAGATGCCCCCAGACATGCTTCCCCTGCTGTCCCAGTGTCATTCCAGAGGTGTTGGCATCATTTAGTGGACTTGGTGACCCTCCAGACACGGATTTGGGTTTCCCCCTTAACGAGTATCTGTTCCCCATAGACTATAATGGGGTTCGAAACCCGTTCGAACACCCGAACAGTGAGCGGCTGTTCGATTCGAATTTCGAACCTCGAACATTTTAGTGTTCGCTCATCTCTAATTATTATATTAATCCTATGGTGTTCCGTACATTATTATATTAATTCCATGGTGCTGTACATTATTATATTAATCCCATGGTGCTCTGTACATTATTATATTAATCATATGGTGCTGTACATTATTATATTAATCCATGGTGCTCTGTACATTATTATATTAATTCCATGGTGCTGTACATTATTATATTAATCCCATGGTGCTGTACATTATTATATTAATTCCATGGTGCTGTACATTATTATATTAATCCCATGGTGCTCTGTATATTATTATATTAATCTCATGGTGCTGTATGTTATTATATTAATCCCATGGTGCTCTGTACATTATTATATTAATCCCATGGTGCTCTGTACATTATTATATTAATCACATGGTTCTGTACATTATTATATTAATCCCATGGTGCTCTCTACATTATTATATCAATCCCATGGTGCTCTCTACATTATTATATTAATCCCATGGTGCTCTGTACATTATTATATTAATCTCATGGTGCTGTACATTATTATATTAATTCCTTGGTGCTCTGTACATTATTATATTAATTCCATGGTGCTCTATACATTGTTATATTTAATTCCATGGTGCGATACATTATTATATTAATTCCATAGTGCTCTATACATTGTTATATTAATTCCATGGTGCTGTACATTATTATATTAATCCCATGGTGCTCTGTACATTATTATATTAATCACATGGTGCTGTACATTATTATATAAATCCCATGGTGCTCTGTACATTATTATATTAATCCCATGGTGCTGTACATTATTATATTAATCCCATGGTGCTCTGTACATTATTATATTAATCATATGGTGCTGTACATTATTATATTAATCCATGGTGCTCTGTACATTATTATATTAATCCCATGGTGCTGTACATTATTATATTAATCCTATGGTGCTCCGTACATTATTATATTAATTCCATGGTGCTGTACATTATTATATTAATCCCATGGTGCTCTGTACATTATTATATTAATCATATGGTGCTGTACATTATTATATTAATCCATGGTGCTCTGTACATTATTATATTAATCCCATGGTGCTGTACATTATTATATTAATCCCATGGTGCTGTACATTATTATATTAATTCCATGGTGCTGTACATTATTATATTAATCCCATGGTGCTGTACATTATTATATTAATCCATGGTGCTCTGTATATTATTATATTAATCTCATGGTGCTGTACATTATTATATTAATCCCATGGTGCTGTATGTTATTATATTAATTCCATGGTGCTGTACATTATTATATTAATCCCATGGTGCTGTACATTATTATATTAATCCCATGGTGCTCTGTACATTATTATATTAATCCCATGGTGCTGTACATTATTATATTAATCCCATGGTGCTGTACATTATTAGATTAATCTCACGGTGCTGTACATTATTATATTACTCCCATGGTGCTGTACATTATTATATTAATCTCATGGTGCTGTACATTATTATATTAATCCCATGGTGCTGTACATTATTATATTAATCCCATGGTGCTCTGTGCATTATTATATTAATTCCATGGTGCTGTATGTTATTATATTAATTCCATGGTGCTCTGTACATTATTATATTAATTCCATGGTGCTGTACATTATTATATTAATCCCATGGTGCTGTACATTATTATATTAATCCCATGTGCTCTGTACATTATTATATTAATCCCATGGTGCTGTACATTATTATATTAAACCCATGGTGCTGTACATTATTAGATTAATATGACGGTGCTGTACATTATTATATTACTCCCATGGTGCTGTACATTATTATATTAATCTCATGGTGCTGTATATTATTATATTAATCCTATGGTGCTCCGTACATTATTATATTAATTCCATGGTGCTGTACATTATTATATTAATCCCATGGTGCTCTGTACATTATTATATTAATCATATGGTGCTGTACATTATTATATTAATCCATGGTGCTCTGTACATTATTATATTAATCCCATGGTGCTCTGTACATTATTATATTAATCCCATGGTGCTGTACATTATTATATTAATTCCATGGTGCTGTACATTATTATATTAATCCCATGGTGCTCTGTACATTATTATATTAATCCCATGGTGCTGTACATTATTATATTAATTCCATGGTGCTGTACATTATTATATTAATCCCATGGTGCTCTGTATATTATTATATTAATCCCATGGTGCTCTGTACATTATTATATTAATCCCATGGTGCTCTGTACATTATTATATCAATCCCATGGTGCTCTGTACATTATTATATTAATCCCATGGTGCTCTGTACATTATTATATTAATCTCATGGTGCTGTACATTATTATATTAATTCCTTGGTGCTCTGTACATTATTATAATAATTCCATGGTGCTCTATACATTGTTATATTTAATTCCATGGTGCGATACATTATTATATTAATTCCATGGTGCTGTACATTATTATATTAATTCCATGGTTCTGTACATTATTATATTAATTCCTTGGTGCTCTGTACATTATTATATTAATTCCATGGTGCTCTATACATTGTTATATTAATTCCATGGTGCTGTACATTATTATATTATTCCCATGGTGCTGTACATTATTATATTAATCCCATGGTGCTCTGTACATTATTATATTAATCCCATGGTGCTCTGTACATTATTATATTAATCCCATGGTGCTCTGTACATTATTATATTAATCCCATGGTGCTCTGTACATTATTATATTAATCTCATGGTGCTGTACATTATTATATCAATTCCTTGGTGCTCTGTACATTATTATAATAATTCCATGGTGCTCTATACATTGTTATATTTAATTCCATGGTGCGATACATTATTATATTAATTCCATGGTGCTGTACATTATTATATTAATTCCATGGTGCTGTACATTATTATATTAATTCCTTGGTGCTCTGTACATTGTTATATTAATTCCATGGTGCTGTACATTATTATATTATTCCCATGGTGCACTGTACATTATTATATTAATCCCATGGTGCTGTACATTATTATATTAATCCCATGGTGCTGAATGTTATTATATTAATTCCATGGTGCTCTGTACATTATTATATTAATCCCATGGTGCTGTACATTATTATATTAATCCCATGGTGCTCTGTATATTATTATATTAATCTCATGGTGCTGTACATTATTATATTAATCCCATGGTGCTGTATGTTATTATATTAATTCCATGGTGCTCTGTACATTATTATATTAATCCCATGGTGCTGTACATTATTATATTAATCCCATGGTGCTCTGTATATTAATATATTAATCTCATGGTGCTGTACATTATTATATTAATCCCATGGTGCTGTATGTTATTATATTAATTCCATGGTGCTCTGTACATTATTATATTAATTCCATGGTGCTGTACATTATTATATTAATCCCATGGTGCTGTACATTATTATATTAATCCCATGGTGCTCTGTACATTATTATATTAATCCCATGGTGCTGTACATTATTATATTAATCATATGGTGCTTTACATTATTATATTAATCTCACGGTGCTGTACATTATTATATTACTCCCATGGTGCTGTACATTATTATATTAATCTCATGGTGCTGTACATTATTATATTAATCCCATGGTGCTGTACATTATTATATTAATCCCATGGTGCTCTGTACATTTTTATATTAATCCCATGGTGCTGTACATTATTATATTAATCCCATGGTGCTGTACATTATTATATTAATCTCACGGTGCTGTACATTATTATATTAATCCCATGGTGCTCTGTACATTATTATATTAATCCCATGGTGCTCTGTACATTATTATATTAATCCCATGGTGCTCTGTACATTATTATATTAATCCCATGGTGCTCTGTACATTATTATATTAATCCCATGGTGCTGTACATTATTATATTACTTCCATGGTGCTCTGTACATTGTTATATTAATTCCATGGTGCTGTACATTATTATATTAATCCCATGGTGCTGTACATTATTATATTAATTCCATGGTGCTCTGTACATTATTATATTAATCCCATGGTGCTCTGTACATTATTATATCAATCTCATGGTGCTGTACATTATTATATTAATTCCATGGTGCTCTGTACATTATTATATTAATCCCATGGTGCTGTACATTATTATATTAATTCCATGGTGCTCTGTACATTATCATATTAATCCCATGGTGCTCTGTACATTATTATATTATTCCCATGGTGCTCTGTACATTATTATATTAATCCCATGGTGCTCTGTACATTATTATATTAATCCCATAGTGATCTGTACATTGTTATATTAATTCCATGGTGCTGTACATTATTACATTAATCCCATGGTGCTCTATACATTGTTATATTAATTCCATGGTGCTGTACATTATTACATTAATCCCATGGTGCTCTGTACATTATTATATTAATCCCATGGTGCTGTACATTATTATATTAATCCCATGGTGCTGTACATTATTATATTAATCTCACGGTGCTGTACATTATTATATTACTTCCATGGTGCTCTGTACATTGTTATATTAATTCCATGGTGCTGTACATTATTATATTAATCCCATGGTGCTCTGTAGATTGTTATATTAATTCCATGGTGCTCTACATTATTACATTAATCCCATGGTGCTCTGTACATTGTTATATTAATTCCATGGTGCTCTGTACATTATTATATTAATTCCATGGTGCTCTGTACATTATTATATTAATCTCATGGTGCTCTGTACATTATTATATTAATCTCATGGTGCTGTACATTATTATATTAATCCCATGGTGCTCTGTACATTATTATATTAATCCCATGGTGCTCTGTACATTATTATATTAATCCCATGGTGCTGTACATTATTATATTATTCCCATGGTGCTCTGTACATTATTATATTAATCCCATGGTGCTCTGTACATTATTATATTAATCCCATGGTGCTCTGTACATTATTATATTAATTCCATGGTGCTCTGTACATTATTATATTAATCCCATGGTGCTCTGTACATTATTATATTATCCCATGGTGTTTTACATTTGGGGCTAACATACAATACACAGAATATACAAGTAGATATAATACTAACAATGACTGACTGGCACAGTGGGGTAGAGGGCCCTGCCCGTGAGGGCTTACAATCTATGAGGGAAGGGGGGTAGAGACAGAAGGAGAGGGGGAGACTGTACAGATGGCGGTGCGGTGATAGTGTTATTGGGGGGTGTAGGCCTTCCGGAATAGGGGAGTCTTCAGGGCCTTCTTGTGATTATGTGTCTTGGTAAGGAGTTCCAGAGTATGGGGGATGCACAGGAGAAATCTTGGAGACTGTTGTGTGAGGAGCGGATGAGAGCAGAGCGGAGAAGGAGGTCATTGGAGGATCTGAGGTTACGTGTGGGCAGGTAGCGGGAGATTAGTTCAGAGATATATGGAGGGGAGAGGTGAGGATGAGGTCAGAGATATATGGAGGGGACAGGTGAGGAGGTCAGAGATATATGGAGGGGACAGGTGAGGATGAGGTCAGAGATATATGGAGGAGACAGGTGAGGATGAGGTCAGAGATATATGGAGGGGACAGGTGTGGATGAGGTCAGAGATATATGGAGGGGAGAGGTGTGGATGAGGTCAGAGATATATGGAGGGGACAGGTGAGGAGGTCAGAGATATATGGAGGGGACAGGTGAGGAGGTCAGAGATATATGGAGGGGACAGGTGAGGATGAGGTCAGAGATATATGGAGGAGACAGGTGAGGATGAGGTCAGAGATATATGGAGGGGACAGGTGAGGATGAGGTCAGAGATATATGGAGGGGACAGGTGAGGATGAGGTCATAGATATATGGAGGGGACAGGTGTGGATGAGGTCAGAGATATATGGAGGGAACAGGTGTGGATGAGGTCAGAGATATATGGAGGGGCCAGGTGTGGATGAGGTCAGAGATATATGGAGGGGACAGGTGAGGTCAGAGATATATGGAGGGGACAGGTGTGGATGAGGTCAGAGATATATGGAGGAGACAGGTGAGGATGAGGTCAGAGATACATGGAGGGGACAGGTGAGGATGAGGTCAGATATATATGGAGGGGACAGGTGAGGTCAGAGATATATGGAGGGGACAGGTGAGGATGAGGTCAGAGATATATGGAGGAGACAGGTGTGGATGAGGTCAGAGATATATGGAGGAGACAGGTGAGGATGAGGTCAGATATATATGGAGGGGACAGGTGAGGATGAGGTCAGAGATATATGGAGGGGACAGGTGAGGAGGTCAGAGATAAATGGAGAGGACAGGTGAGGATGAGGTCAGAGATATATGGAGGGGACAGGTGAGGTCAGAGATATATGGAGGGGACAGGTGAGGATGAGGTCAGAGATATATGGAGGGGACAGGTGAGGATGAGGTCAGAGATATATGGAGGGGACAGGTGAGGAGGTCAGAGATAAATGGAGAGGACAGGTGAGGATGAGGTCAGAGATATATGGAGGGGACAGGTGAGGATGAGGTCAGAGATATATGGAGAGGACAGGTGAGGATGAGGTCAGATATATATGGAGGAGACAGGTGAGGATGAGGTCAGAGATATATGGAGGGGATAGGTGAGGTCAGAGATATATGGAGGGGACAGGTGTGGATGAGGTCAGAGATATATGGAGGGGACAGGTGAGGTCAGAGATATATGGAGGGGACAGGTGAGGATGAGGTCAGAGATATATGGAGGGGACAGGTGAGGATGAGGTCAGAGATATATGGAGGAGACAGGTGAGGATGAGGTCAGAGATATATGGAGGGGACAGGTGAGGTCAGAGATATATGGAGAGGACAGGCTGTGGATGGCTTTGTATGTTAGCGTTAGTAGCTTGATCTCAATTCACTGGGCTATAGGTAACCGGTGGAGGGACTGGCAGGGGGGTAGTATATGACAGTATAGTATGTTACATTGCAGTAGATTACATATAGTATATTACAGTACAATATACAACATATAGTATATAACATTGCAGTAGATTACTTATAGTATATTATATATAGTAGTTTACATTGTAGTAGATTACATATAGTATATTACAGTACAGTATATAACATATAGTATATTACATTGCAGTAGATTACATATAGTATATTATATATAGTATATAACATTGCAGTAGATTACATATAGTATATTACAGTACAGTATATAACATATAGTATATTACATTGCAGTAGATTACATATAGTATATTATATATAGTATGTAACATTGCAGTAGATTACATATAGTATATTACAGTACAGTATATAACATATAGTATATTACATTGCAGTAGATTACATATAGTAGTTTACATTGTAGTAGATTACATATAGTATATTACAGTACAGTAGATTACATATAGTATATAACAGTATGGTAGATTACATTGCAGTATATTACAGTACAGTATATAACATATAGTACATTACATTGCAGTAGATTACATATAGTATATTACAGTATAGTATATTACATTGCAGTAGATTACTTATAGTATATTATATATAGTATATTACATTGTAGTAGATTACATATAGTATATTACAGTACAGTATATAACATATAGTATATTACATTGCAGTGTATTACATATAGTAGTTTACATTGTAGTAGATTACATATAGTATATAACAGTATGGTAGATTACATTGCAGTATATTACAGTACAGTATATAACATATAGTATATTACATTGCAGTAGATTACATATAGTATATTATATATAGTATATAACATATAGTACATTACATTGCAGTAGATTACATATAGTATATTATATATAGTATATAACATATAGTACATTACATTGCAGTAGATTACAGAAGCCGTTCCCCTTATCGCCCCTCTGGAATCTGACACCCGCTAATGTCCATTCCTTGCACACCTCCTGCACGTGCTGCTGTAATAGGATTATGACGGCCATGTAATCGTTTTTACGCCACATTGATGCCTATAGAAAACTGTTTTTTTTTCTTTGTTTTCTCATGTTCGCCTATTCTCCCAGTTGATGTGACAACCACTGACACAACAGAACATGTCACAAATACGAAGACCAATTCTTATACAACTGCCCTCCTCAAGGAAGTCGGGAGACATTGGCCTCTAAGGGATCTATATATGTGTATGAGGCAATAATATAGTTCTCTTGTAGATATTCTGTTCATAGAAGGGTTAAAAAAGCTTTGCTGAATATTTTTTTATTAGCATGGTGGCTCAGTGGCTAGTACAGTGACTCAGTGGATAGCACGGTGGCTCACTAGATAGCATGGTGGCTCAATGGATAAGAGGGTGACTCAGCGGTTAGTTCAGTGGTTAGTTCAGTGGTTAGCACAGTGACTCAATGGTTAACTAACACAGTGGCTCAGTGGTTAGCACGGTGGCTAAGTGGATAGCATGGCGGATCAGTGGTTAGCATGGTGGCTCAGTGGTTAAAAAAGTGGCTAAATGGTTAATAAAGTGGTTCAGTGGATAGCATGGAGGTTTAGTGGTTAGCATGGTGGCTCAGTGGTTAGCATGGTGGCTCAGTGGATAGCATGGTGGCTCAGTGGTTAATAAAGTGGTTCAGTTGATATCATGGTGGATCAGTGAATAGCATGGTGGCTCAGTGGTTAGTACAGTGGTTAATAAAGTGGCTCAGTGGTTAGCATGGTGGCTCAGAGGTTAGTATCATGGTTCACTGATGGGCATGTAGTTTCTTTTTTTTTTTTTTTTTTTAATGTAGATTGTGAGCCCCACATAGAGCTCACAATGTACATTTTTCCCTATCAGTATGTCTTTTTTTTTTTTTTTGGAATATGGGATGGAAATCCATGCAAACACAGGGAGAACATACAAACTCCTTGCAGATGTTTTTTTGCCCTTGGCGGGATTCGAACACGAGGACTCCAGTGCTGCAAGGCTGCAGTGCTAACCACTGAGCCACCGTGTGGCCCCGGGCATGTAGTTTCTGTTCATAGAAAGGTTAGAAAAGCTTTCCTGAATATTTTTAACATGGTGGCTCAGTGGTTAGCAGGATTACCATACAGAGATAGAGTCGTCAGTTCAACTCCAGCCAGGGAAATCTTCTGCGGGAGTTTGTATGTTCTCCTCATATGTCAGTGGGTTTCTTCAGGGTACTCCATACTGATAGAGAATCTAGTGAACTCTATATGGGACAGTGACTATACAGGGCTGCTGTATAAGAAACCAGAAGAAATACAGCGAAGGACAATCTCTAATCTGGGGTAAACGTTATAGAATGTAAATGTTTGGATTATGATACAATGCAAAAGATTTACCAAGGGGAAGAATATGGCTGACCCTGGTACTAAAGCCCAAAGTATTGTGTGTATGTATGTATGTATGTATGCATGTATGTATGTATGCGTGTGTGTGTGTGTGTGTATGTGTGTGTGCTGTCCTTGGTCCTGAACTAGTGTAAGGGCTGATCAGCAGGGAACAATGGGGAATTGTAGAATATTCTAGATAGTTAGATAAATAGATAGATAGATAGATAGATAGATAGGAGATAGATAGATAGATAGATAGATAGATAGATAGATAGATAGATAGATAGGAGATAGATAGATAGATAGATAGATACATAGATAGATAGATAGGAGATAGATAGATAGATAGATAGATAGATAGATAGGGGATAGATAGATAGATAGATAGATAGATAGATAGATAGATAGATAGGAGATAGATAGATAGATAGATAGATAGATAGATAGATAAATAGATAGATAGATAGATAGATAGATAGATAGATAGATAGATAGATAGATAGGAGATAGATAGAAGATAGATAGGAGATAGATAGATAGATAGATAGATAGATAGATAGATAGATGATAGATAGATAGATAGATAGATAGATAGATAGATAGGAGATAGATAGATAGATAGATAGATAGATAGGAGATAGATAGATAGATAGATAGATAGATAGGAGATAGATAGATAGATAGATAGATAGATAGATGATAGATAGATAGGAGATAGATAGATAGATAGATAGATAGATAGATAGATAGGAGATAGATAGATAGGAGATAGATAGATAGATAGATAGATAGATGATAGATAGATAGATAGATAGATAGATAGATAGATAGATAGATAGATAGATAGGAGATAGATAGATAGATAGATAGATAGATAGATAGGAGATAGATAGATAGATAGATAGATAGATAGGAGATAGATAGATAGATAGATAGATGATAGATAGATAGGAGATAGATAGATAGATAGATAGATAGATAGATAGGAGATAGATAGATAGATAGATAGATAGGAGATAGATAGATAGATAGATAGATAGATAGATAGATAGATAGATAGATAATAGATAGATAGGAGATAGATAGATAGATAAATAGATAGGAGATAGATAGATAAATAGATAGGAG